>NC_080671.1:228314322-228540721 GCF_030247195.1 Topomyia yanbarensis
ATGATTGCAATTGACAAATTTGAAGAATGCAGAGTAACGATTGTATTTCAATGACCCAAAATAATTATTTATTGTTCTATATTTGGGAAAATAAGCAACGGTAAAACAGTTTTTGTTTTGTTTGAGGAAATTAATTGTTGTTGTCGTTCCATTGTTTTTTGTTTCTATTTAGTCATCTTTACCGTAAGCCCGGAGACAATTGACAGCTCCCATATATTGAATTCATAAGCAAATTTTGGGGTGATTTGGTGATGTCATGGCGGCTCGGATGGAGCAAAATTTGAAAAAGGCGCATCCCATTTATTATTTTCCATATCTGTGGAAAATAATCAATTTAAGCATTTCTACCATTTCTTTTTGCTGCAAGAATTCTGATAAAAACACAAATTCTATTCAAAACGAATTGTTAAGCTTGGTGGTGATGTACTCTCACTGGTCAAAATGTTTTTCATTTACATTGCTCGAGATAAAAAGCACCAATGATTTAACGATTTCAAACTTCTCACAACAAGAAAACCAAAACATGTTTAGGAAGGAAGAAAGCCGGTTGTTAAAAACAACGACTTCCAGCTAAATATATAATAAGATTTATGTAACTTTGCTGACGGTTATCAGTTAGGGATAAATTTATTCTCTAATAATAGTTTTCTTTATTCACATTTT
The DNA here is from genome assembly GCF_030247195.1 of Topomyia yanbarensis. Lineage (NCBI taxonomy): Eukaryota > Metazoa > Arthropoda > Insecta > Diptera > Culicidae > Topomyia > Topomyia yanbarensis. Next base: position 228,314,986 of record NC_080671.1, read on the forward strand.
GGAATAGGCTTTTTCTAGATGTTGTTCTAGCCGCATTGACGGCGTTCATAACACACGTAACGAAAAACGCCTTTCTCTTGAAACTTTTTCGTTTCGAGAAGGCATACTAGCGCCACCATCAAATCGGTGGTGCATATATGAAACAAGCACTATCTGTCAAGTTGTCCCTGGGTTGTTTACCGTCGCTCTTGTAGAATCCCACAGATATCAGAAACCCTAACACAAGGCATTATTGTTGGCATTACTGCGCAGAAATGTCACTTTTAATGATCGCGCATTACTGCGCAGAAATGTCACTTTTAATGATCGTGTAAGGACACCTTTCAAGGTAGACACATTACTTCATTTTCCAGGCTGGTGTTTACTTTTACTTCTTGTAAGTACAAAATCGCCACGATGATAATAAATACGATTCCCTGGCACTACATTTTCTTACAACGTACGGTCTACTTCTATCTTGAGTGCAAAGTATGCTCGATGTGCTGGAATCCTACAGATCTACACCCTGACGAAACCTAAATATACAGTTACTATCAATCATAATCATTCCACGACTTGACGTGTTAGCTCCTGTTAGGATGAAACTGATCACAAAACAAGTCTGACTGAAAATGGTCTGAGCGTATCTCTAGTTTTCGTAGCACCTGCACCCCGCCAATTTCTCCAGCAGTTCCGGGGACCAACAAATTCTAATCCATTCGATACACCGAATCAATTAAATTACTAACATCCTGTTATGTGCTTACTCACCGATCGGCATCGTGTTGTAACTTAAGAAATGGTTGTGAACAACTCCCACCTTGGGCACTTCGACTAGAATTTATTTCACATTTCCGGCCCATATTGTTTGTTTTGGTTTGCGTGAGATTAAAAAGACCGTAACGTTTTCGGGTGGGTGCGGAAAATAAGTAACGCATTTAGCTCTGTGTCAAAATCTCTTCAATAACGCCACCGATTTGTAATTGAAATCGACCTTTTATTTCTACGAGTGATAAAAATTCATCTCGTGTTACGTCTTATTTGTCTGTGATACCGGGCTGGTGCAACTGCCACTGAAAATCTTTCTTGAGTGGGGCTAGATCACACGATGAATAATTTATGGGACTATAAATCTTACCCTCTGCATCGCCACATCTGTGCACCAGCGTCGCGAAAAGTCAAGATCACTTTGCTCAACTATTCTTCGAGAAATTTTTTTTAAAATAGGTCACGATTCAATCAATTATAAATAAACCTCGTATTGAAAATGAAACATTGATTTGTATTGACTTTATTGACTAAAACAGTCAAGAATTGAACAACGTGCAACGATTTTCGTAAATTCTCGTCGTGTTATCATGATATTTTAGTCTTGAGCTTACCGTTGGATTTTTTACACAGAGTCACGTGTCTTATAGTTTTCTAAATTATTTCACGGACATGAATTGTGGCTAGGTAATGTATTTTGCTCAGCACAGTTTCGTTTAATTCCGAACATTTCTCTGAATTTTAACAAAAGAATAACAGGGTTACAGGTGCTAGTAATGTCTTTGTATCTAATGCTCGTGCCTATGAGACTGGTTGCTAGCAGTTGTACACAATAGCTCACATAGAAATTTCAAAACCAAAAAGCAGAGCGAATAATCCATGAATAGGGGAAGATGAGGTATGTGTTCCTTGTTATTGTTTACGTAAGTATAATAAGATTATGTGGAAAATTAATTCCTTCATGGATTACATCATGAACAGTTTCACGAACTCGACTGGTGAATCGTGTGTAGCATATTAGGAATTATGAATCGGTTAAAAAATCAATGAATAATACACTGCGTTCCAGTGAAATTAATTACGTGCAAAGATTAGGATCAGGCACATAATCGTAAATTTCAGGCACATATATCTTGAAAGTGGAAGTTTTTTTTAATTTGTGGACCATTTCAAGCACACGAATGGTGAATTGAAACTTATATGCTCACAATCATAACCAGTTGACGAAGCAAGGATGGATCTTTGAATTATATAACGTGTAAGTGTCGTGTAATGGTTTTCGAGAAAATATCAAGATTATTTTAATTTAGTAATCCAATTGACGACCCCTAATACCAAATAATGATCAAGATGTGATAAATCATCAATCAGTTAACGTGGTATATTCGGTCCATAGACAATGTTCCTAGATTTGTGGATAAAATTAAGAGTCAACAATTTTAGATTTTGCGAATTATCGGCGCGGGAAAAATGCATCGGCGGCGCGCCGCCGATCTACCGTTCGGCGTCGGCGTACGCTAAAAATTACCGGCGGCGGCGGCGTGGCGCGGCGGCGCACAGGTCTAATAGAAAGGTTATGCAATCACTCTGAAAAACGTCAACCTAATCCCTAATAATAAATTTTTTTTTCGACTCGCATAAGGTTTCTGGATTTTAACAGGGGCGTAGTTGATGGTTTACGGGGAGGGGTTACATCCCCCCTCTACTGTTCAGTCCCCTCCTTTAAAAATCTCCTTAAATCACCCCTCAGACCACCACCTCATACCCCTCCCTTTCAACCCCATCATCTTTAAACCACCACTATATTACAAAGCATACCAATTTAAGCTGGGGAGTCGTTCGTTCATGGGACTTTCGCCCTCCTCACATACCCATCCCCGCATGACAAAATGAGTTAGCAAGCAGATAACATTGATCTAATGCTGATTAGGCTAATGGAGTATGATATTTTTTGTTTCAAGTGTTTCACCGTCGACACGTAGCTCATCAAGTTCGTGGCTGGCATGCCATTGTGTATAAGTGCAAAGTGTACTAAGAATGTAATGGACATTTCCACAATTATGTTGAACATAAAAAGCCTCCGTGCCATAGTTTAGAGAAATGAGAAAGGCACAATTGCACCGCTAGGTGGATTAAAACAGGTTTTTTGCTGAGAATGGGACTTTGTATACAGAGAAATTTATCTGAATGTACTGTTCATTTAAACCGAACATTTTTTTTTTGTAAGTCCTTGTTAATCGACTTCTTAATCCATAGGCCCCGCGCACACCTAAAAACTGATAAAATTTTAATAACTTTCACTGGTGATTTTATATCGATTTATAGCATTCCACGAAGTTGTAGACAATAGGATTTTTCATCAGATTCTCACTTTTAGTATTTTTTAAATGTCTATAGTACCAATTAGTAGCAAAATTGTGAATTAATTTCATTGAAAAACTTAATTTTTCAATCAAAAAACTTCAAAATAAAAGTTATTCTAGACCCCCCGACAGAATATTTTAATTTTACTTTCAAATAAAAGGGAAAAGTCCATTCTCTCATATCCCGAAGTTTTACAGATGCCGAATTTTTTTGAATAAAGTTGTTCGACAAAGACACCGTGTATTAACTAAAGAAGTAGCATGACATCAAAACAAGTGGATTTTATTATTTATCATAGCAACCCTGTTTGAATAGCTGCATCTGCCATACGGGACCGGTTGGTGGTAAGCCTAGTTTACACTTGTATAACGATGGAGTTATTAAAACAGGGTTGCTATGATTAATAATAAAATCCACTTGTTTTGAAGTCATGCTGCTTCTTTATTTAATAACTTTTCTCAGCGAATTTTTACAAACTTAAAATGTTCCACGAATGTGTTCAGTTGAAGAATACCTTTAGAAATATATAGTGTTCTCATGAATTGATTGATGAGCAGGCATTGTAATTCTCTCTCACTCACGTGAGAAGAAGCTTATCCGATGTCAAACTTTTCCGAGATAAGATGAGTCGCAAAATTCTCCGTTTCCACAAATAGCGTGAGAACAATTTTCCGGATAGTATTTATTTGGTTTTTTCTTTCTCACCGGAGAAGGTGATAATATTTTAATTTCGTGGAAATCAATAAAAGTGTCAAAATATACAGCTGCTGCAAAGAAGTACGATAGACTTGTTTTTTCGTGTTTTGGAATAACAACAGCAAGGCAGCGAGCACAAAAAGGATACCGTGATAAACTCATTTGCTCATTCTCCGGAGGTTTTATTTATCCGTAGAAATAACACGTTGTATTTATCCGGAGAAGTTGTGTGAGTGACAATAACTTTTCGTGTGAAAATGTGAGTTTTTATTGTCGCAGTAGCAACTTATCTGGACGCATTTAGTCATATGAGCGATAAATGCAATGCCTGTCGATGAGGTGATTTTCTAAGAATTTATTTTCAATCTTAACCGATTTTCCATTCTAACTTCCATATAAATTTTGAAATTTTTGGAGGATTCGTAGACACAACCGATCGTTACCAAAATTTGCATATATATATATATATATATATATATATATATATATATATATATATATATATATATATATATATATATATATATATATATATATATATATATATATATATATATATATATATATATATATATATATATATATATATATATATATATATATATATATATATATATATATATATATATATATATATATATATATATATATATATATATATATATATATATATATATATATGAAGTTTAAAAAAAATAGAAGAACTTCGAAAAATATTGAGATATGTATAAACAAAATACATATGAATTGTTTTTTCTTGATTTTCAGTTCAAAGGGCCTTAACTACTCCATTCTTTTTCATTTTTATTTGAATTCAATTCTACACAACATATCCGAAAATTAGACCAATAGACATTGAGGTTTCGGAGATACAATTTTTCGAAAATAACAAAAAAATCTATGTGTACACCCCACATGCATGGAAATGAAGAAACCGCATGGTAGTTTATCATTCATCTCCAGCGAGTCACAGCAGCTGTGAATAAAGAATTCTATGATTTACTTACAAGCTGGGTGCAACATTCGTTTCAACCTAGGGGGCTGTCCATTAACCACTTCGAAAAAAGTTGGGCTTGGGCTGTTGTTATATGATGGCCTTGCAAACTCACTTTCGCAGCGTTTCGATTCAATACTACTCCCGAAGCATCACTAGGACCCTTTCCATGATAAGTTGCGAAAAAATTCCATTCGGCAAAAATCTTGTTGCACAAATTAAATGTCGTCATTTTATTTTGTATTGGCTTCCTGATCCATCTGAGAAAAAGTAAATCTGTTGTAAGCCTGGCAATTTACCTTTTATGACCGCTAAACAATGAGTCAAAAATAAACGAACTACTACATGTTTATGTTTAGTGAAGTCAGCAATTGCAATAAAACTAGTAAACTTCAAATCGTCCAATTCTTCGTCTTTAAAATAAATAGCACAAGGGTGAATAGTACATTGAGCGTTTACCCAATGAAAGCCTTGAACTGCATCCTGCACAACGAAAGAATAATTCTCCGAAAAATCACAGATAATGATGCATTCTGTAGCTTTTAAATTGCTTTTGATGTGTTTCAAGTAGTTTGCTTGTTGCTCAGCTATGAAGTTATGCGGGAATATATTGAATAATTTTTCTAGAAAAGTATCAAGTATTGTGTGTCCATTTCAACTAAGTCCATAATGCATCTTTTTACTTGACGCCATTGTTTGAATTTTAATGATTTAATATTACCGTCACTAAGAATACTCATTAGTTCTGTCGCTGAAATTTGCATTCCAGGGCAGTTTCCGCAACACTGCAGTCAACATTGTTCGCTCGAATTTTCACAAATTATTTTTGGAAGCAAATCATGATAGGAAACACCATCTGGAAGAAAACATTTTTTCAAAACATTACTGCTTTGTAATGTTTTGAAAAAAAGTTTAATGTTTTGATGATATATACATACGCATTACTAGCGAACATGAAAAATCCTATTTTAATATCAGGATAAGTATTTTTGAAGATAGAATACGCCTCCTGCAAGTTACACAAAACAAATCTTCTCTGAATGTAAATATTGCTTTCTTCATTGTTAGATATTAAATAGTCCCTTTTCCCTGCACAGACGCGGCTTACATCGTCACTATTATAAAAATTCGTAACACATGTTATCGTTTCTCTTCCTATTGCCGCAGAGCTTAAACTCTTTTCAGGCATAACCATTATTCCTTTCTCTTGCTTTAATGCTTTTGCCTTGTTGGCCATATATTGAGAAATACTGAACTCCTGCATAATTCTATATGTAGTCCAACTTTTGGGAAGTGCACCATGGGCCACAAATCAATTTTTTTGGTCGAAAATCCAGAACTTATAAACCGTTAGTGGTAGATATTCATAGGTTTTTCGATTGATGGCACTGACTCCGCGCCGGTGTTTTGCACTGGCACGGTGTCAATGGAACATTCCAGTGCAAATCGAGTGCATGCATGATTGTGTGCGTGTAGTTAATCGAGCTGTCATTGAACAGCTGATGCTTTACTGTTTTCATTTTCTCGGGTTGTTTACGTGATTCCGGCTACAAAAAATGGAATTAAGAATTTAGATAATTTTGGTTCTGCTGCAGAGCGATACCGGGTTGAAATTCTGCATTTGATTAGGTTTTATCGAAATCTGCCGTTATGTGATTGTTTCAATATGCTATGCGCTAAACTGAAGCCAGGAAAAAATCGAGAGTTACTACCGGCGCGGAGTCAGTGCCATCAATCGAAAAACCTTAAAGCTGACGATGAAATTGATTAAAGCCGAATCAATTTCTAGACGTGCTGATGGTTTTGGGCTCTAGCTGTAGATCGCCGACAACGGTAGCAAGGACATTCTGCTCAGATGGCATTCAAAGTGAGCATGGTTAGGTTTATACATCGGCTAATAAGTTATTTGATCGGATTTTTACACCGCATTTCTATCCGAACGAACAGTCAACTGCAGAGTATCAGTTCAACCATAAAGTAAAACTACAAACCCTAGTTCATGAGGTAGGTTTTCGCATTCTAAACATAAAATTTCTATGAGTATTTTAAAAAAGATTTAATTTATCTTCATAGTAGAAGTAAAACCCAAATGGTCATGTCGGTTGCTTTTTTCAGGTTAACCTCACGAATTATCGTCGCAGTGTTAGCAGCATACATTGCTGAACTTCTTGTAGCAATAGCTCGAGCAAACAAGCTGGAACCTTTTACTGAGGAACAGATTTTCAGAGTCTCTTTTGCTCTGGAAACTGGTGGAAAACAACATCATCCTGCAGACGACGACAACAAGAAAACAAATGTACTTGATGCAACTGCCTAGGGCCGGACTCAAAATTTCTCGGCGCTAAAATTTTCACTATTATCAAACGACACATTTAAAGTTTGAATTAAAAATCAGATTTAGAGAAGGAAATTTATCACGGCATCAGCTATTTTTGGACATTTTTCAGAGTTGTTACTATTGTCATGCTCGTCTCAATGCATTGGTCATGGCTCACTGTCGTAGCATAGTGTCGACAGGACGATGAGCAGCCTGTAACGCCCAGGTTAGAATTGAACACATTTTTTATAATGTTTTGAGATCTTTCAGTGACCATCTATCCCATCTTATTTCAGTTTTGTGTTCTCATAAGACGAGTCCAGGCATCCGGAGGAAACGATCGCTGCAATGCTCAAAGATTCCAGCCAGGCTTACCGGTGTCAATTCCTACTCGGATTGCCGCATTTCTAGCGCAGGCTTATCGAGCTGAGGTAGACAAGATGAAATATTCTAACGATGTCGATAAATAAACGAAAACAAATCCACTACCTTGTTGTGTTAGATCTGTTCATTTTAGTTGTTACGAAGGATGAAGACGAGAAGTGGAAAAATAATAGAATGCAAGCAATAGAAAGTGATTTTTACCTTTTTTAACCGTTCTCTTAAATGTTGGTAACCCTACCGTTTATAATAGCTGTTCTCACCAATTTATCATTGTTGTCATACAATCCTTGTGTTTCAAATCATGACCAAATGTATTTCCGACTTCTAGGTTGCTGGATCTTGGCCCGTCGGTCTCCTTGTATGCCCACTTTCCGGGCATCTTTCTTGATTGCACGGAGCCAGCGTGTGCGAGGTTGCCCCGAAATGAACGATCTCATAGGCGTAGTAAGAAAATTTTTCAGGAGGGGGGGGGTTATATGAATATTTTTTGTATTTATATACAATATATGTATACATGTATGTATATATGTTTTTAGAGAGCAGAAAAAATGTTCAAAAACAACCTCAGCAGGAAAAAACATAAACCAACAACTCATGGAACGGGTTTGTGTAGTCACCCGACCCGCTAATACAACTACTCTTGCACGGATTCCTCCCAGGAATTACCTTACGGCATTACTTCGGGAAGAAATTTTTTATGTGCATAGCATAAACTCCTATCCAACTACTTAGCAGTTAGTTCTTTCAGTAGGGTTACAGCATCCATCCTCGACACACTACCAGTTTTCAACCATCAACCATCAACACAACGTGGCAATTTCTGTATGGTAGTAGGAAAGCTAGCTGTGGGTCTAGAATTAGTGCTCTTCCCCTACGAGGACAATCTGGGAGGCAAACTTCAGACTGTCTGATTTACTGAGGCCTTCGGTTCCCTTGTGTCATTTAGTACCACTTCCTTGGAGCTTGCGACTTGTTAACGAACTACTCGGTCTAGTCCCCGACGATGGATCTAGCCTACTCGGACGAAGAGTTCCCCGACGAGAGAAATTCGAAAGCGAGCCAACCAGCCAGGTGCCGAGGTCAGTTCGGCGATTCCGATGGAGTGGGGCGTCCTGGAGCCCAGGCACGAATGGTGATGTCTCCTCGCGGTCTGCTCAGCCTAATTCCTGGCAGTGAATCCGACTGTACGCGGCGAAAGAAGTTCTCCCGATACCGATTCTTCTTCAGTGTCAGTACCACAACTTCTTTAGTCCTTTGGCTCCGTGTCAAGTGCCATTAAGCACCGCAACTCCGTTAAGCCCTTTAGTTCTCTTTTTGTGCCATTTCACACTACTTCCTTGATTAGCTATTCAGTTACCCGACTTGTTCGCGAACTACTCGGTCAAGTTCCCGACGATGGACCTGATCGACTCCGACTGAGAGATCCCCGGCGAGTTTTCCCGAATCAGCTAGATGTCAAGGTCAGTTCGGTGACTCCGGTGAAGCAGGGCGTCCGGTTCACTGGGGCCCCGATGACTAGTGGTGTCTCGTCGCAGTCTACTCAATCTAGTCCGCAGCAGTGAATCTAGATTACGCTGACGGAGAGCTCCCTGGTGAAAGAAGTTCTACCAATACTGATTCTTCTTTGGTTTTCGCACTATTTCTATAGGAATAGCCGGTGGGGTGCCGTGGTCGGTTTGGCGATTCTGGATGGAACGTGGCGGCCAGTTGGCTGGCGTTTCGACGACCCATACTCGGTGCTCTGTTTATTCCTGCGGAGAGTTCCTTGGCGATGATTGCTCTCCCTAAACCGTTGCTCGATGTTCATCACGCCGTTTTCGCTGTAAGACGGTCATGATCTACATCATAACTATTGACTGCTTTCCACGTCTTTACGTCACTTGTCATTCTGTAGACTACAATATCCGGGTTGATGTCCAGTCCTCTTGTTTCAAGTAGCTCCCTGCACGTTGCTTCAGACCTCGGACATTCGAAGACCACATGCTCCACATCCGGTGTCTCCTCGACGTTCTCACACTCCGGGCACAATGGTGCCGTTGCGTACCCGAACCCAAGAAGATACTTCCTGCAGCAGCCGTGGCCCGACAGGAGCTGTTTTAAGTGGAAGGTCATCTCACCGTGCTTTCTTTTGATCCACGTCGACAGCTTTGGGATGAGCCGGTAGGTCCACTTTCCTCTCTCCTTGTCCTATTCCTGCTGCCACGTCACCATCAAATCGGTTCTCATAATCTTTTTCACGTTTCTGGCGTGGCACTTGATATTCTCCGCCAAGGTGATGCAGATGGGGATCATCTCGGTAATAACGCATACTGCCTCCGAAGATATTATTCTCTACGCAATCGCAACTCGTACGACCACCAGCCGAAGCGACCTGTTCAGCTTTTAAAGGTTCCGCTTGGTTCTCAGCGCCGCACCTCAGGCAGGAACCCCATATCGCAGTATTGATGACTAAACACTAGATAACAGACCTTCGTTCGTCTCGTACAGCAGTACTCTACTCTGGAAGTAGCTCTTCAAGATCTGGCTCATTCTTCTGTGCAGCGCTGCGACATTGGCCAATACGAGGCTGGATGGCTCGGTGACTTCTATGACTTTAACAGCTACACCATTTTCTGTACCTTCCACATTTCGGGGAAATTCGTTTAAACACTTCTGCATTAGCATCCTGAAAATGTCCGGATATGCCAGAATCGCAGCTTTCAGCGCCACGTTTGGTATTCCATCCAGACCGGAGTTTTTTTTTTATTTTAGTCGCATTGACGCTTCTTTGAGGTCGTCGTTAGTCGTTTGCCACTCGGCTGTATTTGCTCCTTCTTCTTCGCCGTACGGTGTCGGTGACCAGGTAGTGGTCATGCTTCGAGAAGAGACCCTCAACGGTTATCTTTATCTTACCCGGCCATATTTTAGCTGGTGTCGACGTGCCATCATCAATGACGACTCAGTACGCGGCCCCCAGGGATTGCGTCTACTTCTCAGCACAGCTACTTATGGCAAACCGGCTTTCTAAGCTTGATCTCCCTTTTGAAGCGTCCCTACCTTCTCGTAACCTCGCTTGCTCTCCTCTTTCACATTCCGATGTTGCTCTCTGAGCCCGACTTCTGGCTCTAAGACAAGCAGCGTGTAACGTACAGTTTTTGTGGTATTGTTACGGCACAAGACGTCACAATACTTATTGTTAGATCAGTCGCATCAACGTACTTGATTCCGCTGTTCGCCGAAGTGACTCAACAAAGGGGGTTTTGTTAAAAACTTTCGTCTTCCACTTTAGCTTGCCGGTCGTCCTTCTTCGTGCTGCTGCAAGGTTCCGTTGGCCGATACGTTAGCGAATTGCCTGGTGGTCGCTATAAGGATACTTCTCACACACTCTTCCGTCCATGTGCGCCGTCAGTGAAGGACTACACAATGTGGTAAAATTTCTCTCGGTACCGACGTCCGTTCACGACCAATAAGCTCCCAGTTTTGCCATTTAGCTCCCCGCTTCACTGCGATCTACTCATAGTAGTCCTCGGCAGTAGACCTAACCTCCACAACGAGCCGACCGGTAGGGTCGAGGTTTGCCGCCAATTTTCACTATTTTCTCAACTTTAACTTAACTTTTGCAAATGAAACTTTGAGAATTCCATTTAAAATATTAGGCATATTTTGTTGAACATATTAATTTTATTGAATTTTTCTCAAAAAAAAACTCCGGGGGGGGGGGTGGATGGTTGTCCTCAAACGCTACTACTCCAATGAACAACCTCTTCGAGTTTCTTTTCGTAAACATACCGATCTCTCGATAGCCTGTTCCCTCCAACGACCACGCTTCGTGGTTGTACAGAGCAACATGAAGTATCTGCGATTTCTGTAGAGTAACAGATGAGGACGTCCGTAGAGTACAGGACTCTGACTACGGAAAGAAACGGATGTTACACCTCATGGCTAACATCGTTACCGCCTGTCACTAGTGTTTTAAGGTATATGAACCATTCATCAGTCTTGTACCATTCCCCATCCACTCGAAACAACATTATTTGAATTGCCTCGTTCTCTAATACCTACCATGTATTACGTAGTGTTTAGTCAGCCCGTTTCATGCATCCCCTTTTAAAAAGGCTCTTCCGCTGCTGTACGATCAACTCCAATGACATCGATGTTGTTCTTGAAGCCAAGAAGCATATCCAATCTCGTAATGATAGTTCTCTTCAACCCATTCACCACAAGAAACAAACGAGAAAAGGTTTTTTCTCAGCATTTCTGTGATTAAAACATGACAGTTGATCAAATTATTATTGGGCCTTTTTTATATTGTGCTCTACTCATGATTGTCATAATATCTAAGGTATCCGAACCTTTGCACAATGAATGTCCTTGTTGTTTCCTCTTTTGCTGTTTCTTTCTCAACTACATCCAAAAGCACGCGTATACGCGAAATTACAAACATGCTAGCATACGTCACATACAAGCACCCACACAATGAAAAGAACGCACACAATAACATACATACGCTCGAGTTTTTCGCGATAATGCAAACCTCCACAATCTTGTAAACGTCCTGGCGTTTGACATTTTATTTTGTAAAAATGAAGATAGTACGCACAAATTTGGTATAATATATTTAGGGCAATTTTAGAGGATGGAAAAAAACATTTGCTACAATATGTGAAGTTGAAATTATTGATGTTCTGGTCAATATTGTAAATCACCTCGCCGCTGACATCGAAATTGGCCTCAATTCTCATCTGAAATCATAAAATGCCCCACAATTTTTTTCCATGATAAGGTTGTATATCGAAAAAAATTATTATTTTAAACATTTACTAAAAAAAATCAGTGTCTTAAAAAATCATTGATTTTAATGAAAAAATTCAATTATTTTTGGGTAAAACAGGACAAAAAAATTTTTTTTGTGCCTTTGTGGTTCACATAGAACAATTTTTCATTCCCTTGAAAATAAAAGCTATACCAAGAAATTTGGTTCACTGGTTTTTTCGTAATCCCCTAAGCCAATTTACAAAAATTTTGAGAAAACGCCGTTTAAACTCCAGCCGGCTCGGCGCCGCGGCCTCTTTCAATCGGTATACTTTTCACAATTCCGAGAATAGGCTTTTGAAACTTTGGAAAAATATTCTCAAGGCTTCTACTACCCATGATTTCATAGTTGTCCCATTTTCTATGGGATGCTTTCTTCCTTCATTTGAACCACAGAATGACGGCTCGCTCAAATATTCATAATCTCACACGTAGATACAAACGGTTACATAAACGTATTCCAACCCGCGGAGATGGTAGGATGCATGACATAAAAATACCCACGCCACAGAGAACAGACATCCATGATCGAACAAATATATTAAAAAAGTGTGTAAACATTTGAATTATTATGCGTTAAAACATTAGTGCCGCCACACCAGCTATCCCAACTAACCGTCAAACCTATTTCTGAACCGGTTCGAAATCCTGAATGGATTCAGTATGGAATCCAGCTCAAAGGAAACAACCGATTCCACCTCAATTGGTTGATGCATTTGGGCTGAAATCCATACTGAATCCTTTCAGAATTCCGAACCGGTTCCAGAATGATTTGACTGGGTAGAGGTACAATCACTGTCAATTCAGTCGAACTCAGCCACTAAAAAACATGACGACAGTAGCGCATCTGGTGAAGATATCCCAACTACCTTAAAAACGTTAGGGATTTTTACACAAGTTGAATGCTGAAGATGGACGTCTGCTCTCTGTGCCCACGCGATCAAACATATAAACATATACCATTTTCGATGGCAGTGCACCAGTGTAGTAGAGCGCACTGGTTTTACACTTTCCAGCAGACATGTCAAAGGAACATACCCAGTTTTCTGCACTTCTGCTAGAAAGTGCAAAAATAGCGCAAAACCAGTGCACTCCACGACACCGGTGCGCATCAATCGAAAATCCCAACAGAAACGCTCGTGACCTGCGCGATAATATAAATCTGGCCACGCATGTGATAATCTGCGCGTACCTACGCCCGCGATCTCGCATGCATAAAAACGCCTCGGTTATCAAGTCAATATGTTAGCACTTACGGATTTAAAAAACGCTGTCTCAAGTGGTGCGGTTATATGTCCGGAAGCTTCTATCTTTGGTCATAGCAGCGAGGGGCAAGCATTAAGTGCCAAAAGTTGTAGCTAATTAGTTACTATAAATACTATTAAGTACACTAAGTACCGCCAATATTTAGAAAGTACATGACGTTTTAAAGTACAGTACTTTCGTATTTTAAATACACAAAGTATTTTAAGTACCGCCAATATATACTGTAAATACTTTATGTGCTTGAACAACGAAATCAATTACCTTAAGTATCATATTTAGTACAACAGAAGTAATTTTAAATACTACCTGGGTTATAGCCGCCTAGGTCCATGCTTTCAGTTGGACTAATGAAAAAATGAAACTCATCCACTACAACTCGTTCCACGGCGAACATACAAAAACGCGCTTTTCCACGCAATCGTGAAGTCACTACGCCCACATCTAATCCGTACAACCAATATCATAATCAGAATCATGGCTGCAATTGGCCTTAAGCAGCATTTTATTGACATTTCCCGTTTCGTCTGCAATTGTAGTGAGTGATTCTGATAGGGAACCCTTCCGAGAACACAGCTCTACAGCTCCAGTAGAACAACTCTCCCAAAAAACGGGTGAAGTTTGCTAAACATGTAGATGCGGTCACTCACCGACGACCCGTCGCTGCTACTCACCAAGCACAACAAAACCCACGCCATGCTTGCCTTATCTCCGCAACTCTATTAGATGTAGTACTTGAAGAGGTACTAACGATTGGGTTTACGCAAAATTATTGTTACCTTGTGCCGCGCTACCGTAGTGCCTGAAGTACTGTAATGTTCACTTTATGGAGCTCTCGAGGAAGCAGGATGGCTTTCGCAGAATTCAACATGAAAAACAGAAGCTCTTAGATTTACCCTTTCGCTGTCAGCATACGTGCAAAGACCCCACAGGGTTTTTATCCGATCTTCACTAAAGTTATTCGTACCTCAGCTGACACCAGGCGGATGCAAGTTTCTATCAGAGGTAAATGACTACATAGCTAAGAATAACCAGCCACATAGTAGATCCTCATGTAACACGATTATACATTTTTTAAATATTTGGAACTATGACTCTCAAATTTATCTTCTGCCACATTTATAATTTAATTTTAAATTATAAAAATAAATTAAATAAAAAAAATTTAAATTGGATTAATCATTTCAATATTTTTTATTTAATTTATTATTTTATTGATTCTTATTATTCAATTTATCCTTTTTATTCATTTTAATTCATTTTGTTAGTTTCATTAATTTTATTCAAGCAGGAATGCGTTTTCGCACTGTACGCAAAAATTCTGCAAAAAATGGAACATGAAAGTCTCCTCTCATACTAATCAGGTGGATCGAATATGGGATTTCAAATATCCTTGCTAAACTTAAAAGGTCAGGTTGGGACCAGCAAGAAATAGATTTCAGAAAATCATCAACTTATTTGAATACTTTTGCGTCAAAAGTTCCAGATGTTATCTAGTAAAACTGATGTCATCCCAGTCCAAAAACCCCGAAGTTATTTCCGATTGCTTCGGGGTAACTGGGTTAATTCATTTAGGATATTTGATTCAGTAAGTATTCGGGAGTAAGCTCAAATGCTTTGTAGAGTTTTATAGAACACATCAGATTAATAGAAATTGAAGTAAATCATTCCTGTTTTCCCTTGGATCGGTCATAAGATGCCAAAAATGAATGCTCTTTGAATACATTGAGAATGTGGCTAGAAACGATAAAATCAGAACGTTGGTAAATAACTACCTAAGAACCATATCGAATTGTTTTGAAACCACGGGGACATTCACCGCTAAATTTGGATAATGATCCCAGAGGATAACTTTTAACCACTCGCAAAGGACTAATGACCTTTCAGAACTAATTTGGATACCATTTGACTCGATCGAATACAGCACATGATTTCAATACAAGCTTAATAGGACTACGTCTGGAAGCACCGGCTCTACGAAGACATGCGCTGTTTGTAAATTGGTTGTTCGTAGTCTACCTGTGTTCAGCTGTCGAATCCTGGGCATGGTGTATGAATTTTATAATGAAAAAAAAAAAAAAAAATAAATTTAAATTCAATCTACAGAATCTGGGAGGGACAAGGGTTCGACGGATGGCTGTATAGGCATAAGAATAGTTCACAAACTTCAATGTAATTTATAAATATCAAATCATAACTTTTCTTAATGCTATCAGGTTTTGTTGTGCACACTAAAACCGTCCTTTGCCGGCAAATATTATTTTGAGATGTTCAGCTCTCGTTCAATAAATAGCGGCGTTAATTAATCTATTTTAAGTTTTTAGAATCTTATTTGCCATCAAAAATCAGAAAGACGAAATAGACTTCAGGAGGTACTGAACCAGTGATTAAATCCATTGCGAGATTGTTTGCTTTGTCATCTGATGTGTAAGACCGGGTTCGATCCGTCTCGACATTGCGAGATTGTATGCGCCAAAGCCAGTACACTCTCGGAAAGTTCATTACATCTGGATCGACCATGCAGATGCATCATAATGCAGATCACTTGTTTCCTGCCAAACCATATTGTTAAAAGTTCCATAGATCTTTTAAGACTAACTGCGACGACACCATCGTTGATTGAAAAGTATTTTCTATAACACAAAAGCATTATTATGCATCCAATTAAACATAAATTATATTAATCACGTCGATTTCAGAATTTTTACGCATCCATCTTTTGTTGTTTTTGTTTGGATTGTGGTTTTGACGTTTACATGTTGGTATTGGTGAGTGCACTGGCTCGCACCGACAAAATTTTCGGTGCTAAATCTCTGCCCCGAAATTGCACTGGAATTGCACTTTTTTATTGCAGTTCCTATCAATGGAACATGGTGTCGGTGTTTTGACAACACTTCTGCAAGAAAAGTGCAATTTCAGTGCAGAACACTCCACCAGTTCCTTCAATCAAAACTCTATCAGTGTCTTTGGAAAAAATTCTCTATAATAAGTGAACTTCATTTTGGGGAAAACCAAATTAGGGTGGCTCTCTCGATTTTTTAAATAAAAAAATAATCTCCTGAATGGAAAAAGATAGGAGAACCTTCTAAAGAAATGTAGAGAAATCAATTTTGAGTAACTTTGTTGAAAATGTCGAAACTCTATCTTCAACAATTTTTATTTTACAGCGATTTTCCTTGTTTCATGTAGGGTGACTCCTTAAAAATCAGTTTTTTAAATATAACATCTTTGACGTTGATTTCTCGTGAAAATTGACTTCGGACAACAGTTAGATCTTATATATGCGCACATTTCTTCTTCAGAGATCAAATCAGTAACTTTTATATAAACAGAGTTATTGACGATTTTATGCTCAAAATTCGACATTTTCTAAGGTAAATAACTTTGAAGGTGGCAAAAAGTGGCATTCAATGTTATGACCATCTGATACTATTTTAAAAATACTACAAAATAAGGGGCACATTGTTTGTCTCCTAGCGACTCTTGACGTGAAATGGTTGCTTGTAGACATCCTCTGTTATAGAGAATGTATGCGGTATTAATCTAAATTCGAACTTAAATTAAGGCTTAATAATAGTCGCGGTTCTTATACACATACATATCCGGATCTCCGAAGTAAATCAATCTTGATAGTTCTCTTTGGAGATGTGTCTCGTGCAAACGAAAGATTATACAAATCGTTTCCGTATTTTTTGTAAAAATGATGAGAACTCTTGTCACATAAATTCGCAGACATTCTAAACTTGTTTCGTGTGCATAAAACATGTGATTTTCGGACTACGGTTTACAAAATGAATGTTTGGAGTGTTTGGCATACGTTTTATTCGAATGGCATGTAAGAAATTTTTATCAACATATTACAATATTTTTTAAGCACAAGTTTACAGTATGACATTAATGATTTAATTGTCTTGTATTAATTATATTATCTCCTCTGTTTCATTTCTCTGCATATTGTCCTAATAGCTTCTCAAAATTCTATTTCTTGCTTTTGCTTTTACCCAAGCTGGGGAAATTAACAATGAAAAAAATCCACGTGAAGATATGTTGGAAGACGTGCTGTTTAGATCTCATTAAATAGTATTTTGTAGTACTATACTACACTAACTAACACTACAAACTAATACTTTTCATGTTTCTCATCTTGTTGAGCGCTGACAGAAAAAAACGATTTGTCCTCTAATTCAAACCATCGAATTTTAAACAGCTATCACTTTCTAGCACAGTCGGCAAATATCTTAGTTACTTGATGAACTTTAATCAATAAGTTCTGTACTTAAGTAAAAACTTTGATTTTTGGAAATGAAAATGAAATATGAATTCTCGTACTAATGTCTATACAAATTTCAAATGTAACACGGGAAGCCGCGACCTAATATTCTGCATAGTTTCTTAGGACCAAAGAAGAACAAAAAAGCGCTGTTCTAAAAAAAATAATTGAAATCTCTTCATAACACCACTTAACCAAACACGTTTTAGTCAAGGATGAGTAAAATTTGTTAGTCTCGGTCAAAATTCAAGCTGTCCTTATTTCGCTTTCAGCCCATTTGGTAACCCTACCTTAATGAATTACTTCAAGCGAGATAACCTACTCATTAAAAATCGTTTCGAAAGTTGCACATAATTGGCTTCGAAAAAACGCATTTCGGTATCTTTTACGCAATTCGTTGTAAGTGTTCTACAAGGAATAATGGGTAAAACGTATCCAGGTTGACGTACAAGCTCTATATCCATTATGTGAGTTATTTCACTTTTATTCAAATTTCTACGAATTAATTGGTACTTTATTATGTCAGTGTAGAAATTTTTGAAACGCAGAAAAAAATATAACTACTGAAAAAATCAATATCTCGTTTATAAAACTGGTAGTAAGTTGGTTTCTAAAGAAAAAATTGGTATTTATAAAAACAAAATTTCAAAACTTTAGGGAAATTCACTTCAAAAATATTTTACTGAAAAACTAATTATCAAGCCAAAGTATCAAGCCAAACCAAATAAAGGGAAATGCCGTAAAATAAAAGCCACTAACGATAGCTTAGGAATTGTCAACAAAATTACTCAAACATGATTACTTTTAAATTTTCAGAAGAGCTTTATACTTCTATTTTTATTGTTCAGGAGAAATTATTTTTATTTCAAGAATCTAGGAGACCACCCTATTTTTTACACCGAAATGAAAATTGTGAAGAAATTCTTTTGAAGACACTGAATGTATAGCACTTACGGTATATAAGAACTGGATTTTTCAACATAAGATCGACTTTTGGCCCTTGGAATAGAGGTAGTTTATAAGCAATCCTTTCGCATGAAGAGTCGCTAGGAGACATACAATGTGCCCCTTATTTTATAGTCTTTTTAAAATACTATCAGATGGTCATAACATTGATTGCCACTTTCGGAGTTATTTACCTTAGAAAATGTCGAATTTTAAGCATAAAATCAATAACTCTGTTTATATAAATGTCACTGATTTGGTCTCTGAAGAAGAAATGTGTGCATTTGTAAGACCTAACTGTTGTCCGAAGTCGACTTTCACGAGAAATCAACGTCAAATATGTTATACTTAAAAAACTGGTTTTTTAGGAGTCACCCTACATGAAACAAGGGAAATTGCTGTAAAATAAAAACCGTTGAAGTTTCGACATTTTCAACAAAGTTACTCAGAATTGAATTCTCTACATTTCTTTAGAAGGTTATATTCTCTTATCTTTTTCCATTCAGGAGATAATTTTTTTATATCAAAAATCGAGACGGCCACCCTAATTTTGTTTTCCCCAAAATGAAGTTCACTTACTGTAGAGAATTTGTTCCAAAGGCACCGAATGTCTACCACTAACGGTTTATGAGTTCTGGATTTTCGACCAAAAAAATTGATTTGTGGATCATGGTAAAGTGTGGTTAATTCTGAAAATGCATATAATATTGATTATCAGAAAAAATCATACAAATGATTTCTTTTTTATTATTTACCTTGGTAAGAAAATGGAACGAATCCGGAAGGTCCTGCAATGGCGATCAATGTTTCGAAGGACTCTGAAAAAAAGGTTTCAAAGAACAATACTTCGTGTTAGTAGTTTGAAGAAAAGAATTGAAGTTTAAAAAGCAATCATGTCATATTTTCGATAATATACCTGGAACAGCGATTCTCGATGGTCCTGCAACGGCTTCTTCGGTCTCGGGATCATTTGGTTCATACAGTTTATTGTAGCAACGAAAACAAATGAAGGAGCTGCTCTCATCTATTTTCATCTTTTTTTCATTGCACAATCGTACAATGTATTGGTGAGTTTTCTGATTTGCGTACTCGACATCCAAATACCACAAACTGAAGACTTACGTTTGATTTTAAGAGATTCTACAATTGAACTGCTGTTGTAGGAAACTCTGTTTTCTAACTGATAATTTCTTTCAAAACTGGTTTTATGTAATATATTCAAACCTACGAGCTAGTGATGTAGTACCAGCAAAAGCAAAATTTTCCAATTTCTTCAACTTGCTTGCGACAAAAGCTATTGAAACAAACCCGAAATACAGGTAAAAATTCCCTACCTACCCAAAAACTATCTGCTAGTCATACCAACCATGTCCTTTGTCTCAGCAAAAAGGATGAATACTCTTTTTTTCAAATCCGAGCAACACTCCCAATCTAGCCAAAGTGGACGCTCAGTAAAAATATTTTGAACGCGAGGGGAGGGCAGGATCTGCAATGTCTGAATGTTTTTCTACATGGTTAATGGACAGCCCCCAGGTTGAAATGAATGTTGCACCCAGCTTATATGTAAATCATAGATTTCTTTATTCACAGCTGCTGTGACTCACTGGAAGTGTTTAATGAAATACCATGCGGTTACATCGTTTCCATGCATGTGGGGTGTAGATTATTTATTTTCAAAAAATTATATCTCCGAAACCTTTAGATCTGGTTCAAAAATATGTTTTGAGATGTTGTGTAGAATTAAATAGTATTTCAAATAAAAATATATAAGTATGGAGTATTCAAGAACCCTCGCAGTGAAAATCAAGAAAAACCATTTAATGTGTATTTGGTTCGCACAAAACTCAATATTTTTTAAAGTTAATAATTTTTTCTTGAAATAACCATGAAAATCGGTTCAGTGGTTCAAAAGTAATGAATTTAAAAAAAATCAACTTTTGAAAAATCACGATTTTTTGAACCCGTCTAACGTGGAAAGGGACATCCTAATGACGAAATAAAAAATATGTATCTAATATTTTTCGCTAAGAAACGATTCTACCAAATATTGCAGAGTTCTGAGATATCGTATAACTTTTTTTTATGGAATTGCTATATATACAGGGTGTTTGGTTCATGAGTAAGAATCTCTCGAGGGGTGATTTACTGTCATAATTGGAGCAAAAAATCATTCTACACATACCATCAAATTTCAACCAGGTTCAAGGTTCTTAACCATGAACCTAACACCCTGTATATATATATATATATATATATATATATATATATATATATATATATATATATATATATATATATATATATATATATATATATATATATATATATATATATATATATATATATATATATATATATATATATATATATATATATATATATATATATATATATATATATAGTACATTTTCGAATTGCTCAAACTTTTCACTTCCTATCCATAGATCACAAATACAAGCTTTTTTTATCTCCAAAGGTAGTCCCCCCTTTTAAGTGCACCTATTAATTTAGGATGTTTTATTCAACCTAAACTAGAAGAGAAGGCTCTTGGAAAAAACTGTTAAATTGAATCTTTAATATTGAAATTTAGTTGGCATGAAATTTACATACATTTATTTCTTATCCAGTCCAGTTAACAAATAAATTGAGACGATTAGCGCCAAGACGCAGAAGAAACCCAGCGAGGGTGGTTGTGAAGGTATGTAAGTCATGATGTAGTCGGTATCTCCGCATCAGTTCATATTTACAACTGTCCTGAGTAGGTCAGTTATACCGTGAAGGTTGGACAGCGAGCAAGAAATATATTGTAAAATATCCCAATTTTGTTATACCCACCTCCGGCAAATCACATAACATAATGTATCAATAATCTCCAGAAATCCCCATCGTCCTTCTGTAGAGAAACCTCGACGGTTTTGAGTAATTGCATATCTTTTATATGATTGAAACACAATTTATCTTTAATAAAATAGGAAATGTTTGCCAAATAGTGGTATACTTTCACAAAATTATAATTATTAACAATGCAATGTACACAACATTTATATAATTCGCTAAAGATGTGATACCGGTAAGGGAGCCAGTTCATGGTAAATGTCAACCATCTGGTTTTATCCTCAAACTAGTATACACCTATTTCTTGTAATCAAAAACGAACCGTTTCCACGCAAAAGCATGTAAGTTCATGTATAAGAGCCCCATGCTGGGCGCTAAAATCACCAAGCGTATGTGGAATCATTCAGAACTTTTCCTGTTGGCACTAAAGTCGTTGCTGCCCAAAGGATAAGCTTGCCTAAGCATAAAAAATATGAAAAACAGTTCTCATGTTTTTCTTTTGTCATATAATAGATTATACTATAGCAACGTGTATATAATGAAGTCATACTGTATGTGTGAATAGAGATTCGTTATCAATGTTTTGTACTGCGCAAAACTTCAATAGTCCAAAACTTATGTGCTTGCTTATTTATATTCCGACCGCCTTAAAACCAACAAGTGTCTCGTCGAACGTATTAAAGAGGTGAAAGTGAACTATTTCTAATAATTTGAGACCAAAGTGATAACAAAAAAGGTGAAAATGAGATAAACAAATCGTTGTTGATGAAGAGCGGTAGCACGCGGGTCAACGTTACAATCGAGTGTCAAAGTATTATTCTGGTCAAAATGCCAGAAAGATTTCCCATATTAGGATCGCAGAGCATAGGAAACTTTAAAAATATTTTTTCGTTATGTTGCTACGTCTTATTGTAGTTGTCGACGACAAATGTCATGATAAATGCACACAATCCAGCAACATACCGGAATCAATGTGGTAATGAGATTCGGTAAAAAGCCTTTTAAATATCGGTTTTTGTGTTGTAAATAATTCAAACTCCTTCAAGCAGTGATAAATTTTAAGTTTTTGTTGGCTTTATTTTAACATGTATGATATGTATATATCCTGCTGAAATAAAATTAGAGTGTACTTGAAACCACTAGATTGGACTTTGAACTTTCTAGCTAGTGAAAGCAACATTCAATTTAAAAAAAAAATATCCAAAACGGAATAAAAAGGTAAAATATCAAGTGAGCCACAGTGATTTTGCGGCCGACTATAGTATAGTCCTACAATTTGACAATTACATAATAGCTATAAATTAAGAGCTGTAAATATGCGAGGGTAATTGCATGTCTGTGAAACATATACATTGAAATCTTTTGTTGCTGGGAGATTCGTTCCGTGTAAAAAATATCACGGATTTTTATACACGGGATAAAAATCCGTGTTATTTCAAGAAACCGCGCAAAAAATTAAGCAATTTCGAGAAACCGTGTGAAATAATCTGTGCTATATCGAGAAACCGAGCAGAAATAATCCGTGTAATACTATGTTTACACTACAGAGTTAAAACATGTTATAATAATTAGCAACAAGAAAAATGTCATCAAGATAACGTTAAAACACGTTTGAACTCGTAGTGTGAACGTAGTATAATTTTGAGAAATCATCATCCATCAAATTTCGAGAAACCTTGTAAAATAATCGGTGTTGTTTCGAGAAACCGTGTTAAAAAATATAAGCTATGTCGAGAAACCGCGTAGGAAAAAGTCTGAGCGCTTTCGAGAAAACGGAAAAAATCTGTGCTATTTCAAGGAACCGTGTAAAAATATTTATAACGAATATCACGATAATAGGACAATACTAGTCGATATGTTTATAATATTGAGACTTTGCATCTACCAGCTATATAAAATGAGGGACAAGACAATCGATCAATCGCTTTGTAATGTTTAGCATCCTAAATAGAAATGTACAGTAGAGTAAAAATTTTTGAAGTGCCCACCCCCCACAAAATGGTGAATTTTGCAAAATTGTTTAAATTTTATTGTTTAGGTATCCATGAACATATTCGTGAAATATTTTGTCGTTATTCGAAATATTTATAATAGTTCCGGTTAAGGAGGTCTTCTACTCGTGAGGCCTAAATTTGAGCTCTTTTTTGGGAATACATTGTAATGCATCTACTCACTGGATTTTGAATCTTTTTACATTTCTTATAAAAGAAATGTATAGAATTCGCTCAAACTTTCAAGATTTTTTCCGAGGCCCGGAGGGCCGAGTCTTATATACCAATCGACTCAGCTCGACGATTTGGGAAAATGTCTGTGTGTGTCTGTGTGTGTATGTAACGGACAAATTCTCATTCGTGTTTCTCAGCAATGGCTGAACCGATCTTATCTAAACTAATTTTAAATGAAAGAACTAAAAAACAGTATGAACACTTAATTTGTTTTTGGTTCTGATGTTTAGTTTCCAAGATATGAATGTTTGAATTCATAAAAATGGCGTTTTTTTTTGCAGTTTTTTTAAATTATCTGCCGAAATTGACAATATAGATTAACAGTTCATATGTTCTCAGATAGCTTTAACGAATACCTTTCGAAAAAGCTATAGATAGTTGAAATCGGACCATTATCAAAAGAGATATTAAACATTAAATGCGGACGAAAGATTTTTATCATTTCCCATTGCCAGAAATATGACCAAAAACATGTAATCTATTATTAACTCCAATACGGCTTATTTTAGGTCAGTAGTATCTTCGGAGAATTTGATGGAGGCAATATGCCCTTTCTTTTGATATTGTGCTTTTGCTGATTAATCACCCTATGAGTGAGATATTTTCACAAATTTTCTTGGAAGTGATTATATCGAAATGATGTCTTCAGCAAATTTGTAGCTCTTACTTTTGCGAATAACTTTACTGAAGACTTCAAGTATCTATTTTGAATACTTTAAAAGTTATGGCTTGTTGTTTCTGGATTACTCTTTGTCGCCTATTTATTGCTCAATATAGTAATAATCCATTGAAATAAGCTAAACATTAGTTCGATAAAACAAATTTTGTATTTCGTTTTTCTATCTACAACCGCTAGAAATAATCACCGAACACTTCCAAGTTGTCTGGAAGGAACTTGATAACTTATCAGTACAAAAATGTTCATTTGTGCGAACCTTCTGACTGCAATTTTTCTAACTTATAACCATCGGATCGATCTGAAACATATCGGAAAATGAGAAACGAAATAAATAACTCCAAGCAACGGCGTAGCCAAGAGAAGGTTTTGGGGTTTAACACCATACAACCCCCGCCCCTCCCCCCCACACCCAAAAAAAATATTGAATTGAAGTTGAAAATTTATTGATGCAGACTAATTTAATTCAATATTACAATAACAATTACCTGATACGTAGATTGATAACCTGTTGTTGTAAACATCATGCGGACTTTTGATAAATTGTCGGAATGGGGTCCTCCTGATAAGTAACTGATCTATTGGTCTTGATTTCACAGTTGTCTAATAGCATCAATATCAAATTCCTGCCTGAAAACATTCCAATAGAAAATTCCAGAGTTCTGTAATCAATCATAATCCTCAGATTTATTTTCAAATTGAGCTCGCTTTTGTAGAGATGTACTGTAATAAGGGTCTTTATTTAATAGGAAGCGAAGTTAAAATTGATTTAATGTCTATGGAAAATAGAACTGCTCACCAAAAAAAAAAATGCATTACTTTCAACATTTGCTAAAAATGTTTTTGCCTTTCTCATTCACTCTAAAATTCGTCAATCTAATCCCGACCCGAAGAGCGGAGTGTCATATGCCAATCGAATGAGATCATCGAGATCGGAAAATGTGTATGTATGTGTGTGTATGTGTGTATGTGAAAAAAAATGTGACCTCTGTTTCTCAGAGATGGCTGGACCGATTTGCACAAAGTTAGTCTCAAATGAAAGGTACAAGCTTCCCATCGGCTGTAATTGAATTTTTATTGATTGGGCTCCGGTTCCGGGGTTACGAGTTGAGGAGTGCAATCACACAGCAAATTCCCATATAAACTGAAATGAAAAATTTTCAAAATCAAATTTGTATTTTTGATGCCAAATGACTTTAAAATGCATGAAACATTGAGATGTTTGACAAAAATTGACATTTTTAGACTTTGGTACATTTCTGCCTTTCTCATATAGAAAGGTTATGCAATCACTCTAAAAATCTTCAATTATACCGGCCCGAGGGGGGTATGCAGTGAGGGGTTGCTACTTTAAAATTAAAACTAGTTTAAAATTTCTTAACAAGTTGAAAAATTTCGGCAGGACCTGGACCTACCGGATCTTTCTCCATGATTTGCCGCTGGTTTCAAGCGATCTTTCAGTATCACATAGTATCTCAAGATCGTGGCTGTCGATCCATTGTATGTATGTACAAATCGTACTGAACATGTAGTATTCATTTCCACCATTGTATTGAAAATAACCAGCCATGGAATCGTAGTCTGGACAAATGAGAAAAGCACAATTGCACCACTAGGTGGATTAAAACAGGTTTTTATTTTGGGAATGCGTCGAGTTGAGACGAAAACGTAATATGGTTAGTAACGAGGATAACACTTTCCGAATGTAGAGAGAAATTTATGAAAAATGACGATTTCCATTCGACTCTAGCAGTTCCTGATCGATTTTGATGAGCATTTAGTTTTTGTTGTATGACCAATTATATGTATAGGTCAAATGTTTAAAAACAGTAATTTAAGGTCAAGATAGCATCATTTTGAAACCGCCAATTTCGGAGGTTTAGTCTCTTCGATGAGTTTTACAAACGTTAAACAGCGCATCATTTGATAAAATAATTTTGACGGTATATCGTTCAAGGAGTATTTATGGTGAATTTTCTCAGGTTAATCTTCATGACTACAATAAAGTCTCAACAAATTCGTTAAAGACACGAAATCTGCTACTATTTTCTGAAAAAATAATTCTGCATAATTTTAAAACTCAAAAATTACGGTTTCGGAATTATGCCGTTTGGACAGTATGATCGATTTTCACCAAACCCCCACCAAACCGAATTTCTGGCTACGCCGCTGGCTTCAAGTAAGTAGAAATAAAGTCGTTCTACACTCGTTCACAAGAAACTTCTTCGAATGCTGAATATCTATTATAATACATTGAAACCCCGATTTTATCAGCCAAATATGAACATATGTTTGATGGGCTCTAGCAGATGAACAAGACTGAATTCGAGTAAATCCTTTCCTGAGCATGTTTTCCTTATCATGAAGATGGAAATATGCAAAAATAAAAAGTTCATCATAATCAGAAATAGTTATCAGACTACATCAATGGACGGGAAGAAGTTTTTAACAGCTTCAGTTTATTATAAAGAAAAAAATTGCCCGATTTAGTCAATGTCCCCATTTTGTCAGCTTAAAATACACCATGAGATTGATAAAAATGGGTCTTTATTGTATGTATTATTCACTGTGTTTCACATTAATAGATATATTCCATTTTTGGGGATTTTTTTATTGCATCGAACTACAACAATTTTTAGGGGTTATTTTATAGACTTCTTCCAAAATTTGGCGAACCTATTCCAATTCGTATACCAATTAATTGGTATACTTGAGGGTTTATATGTTGCAGATACAGAAAATACTGAAATTTTCAGCTTTTTTCCTACACAATATTACGAAAGCTTATTGATACATTTTTCCTAATAAGTTTGTGAAAATTATAAACTATTTGAAATTTTTTAATAGTTAAATTTTTTATTTAACCGTGATTTTTAATAAATAGTGACCATCGCTTCACAACGTAGTCTATTTTTCATGGTTTCCGGTGAGCACGATCTCTCGAATTGCTGAACTGAAAATTATGGAATAGAAATTAATTTTTAGTATTCTTTACAGATTAAACTAGCCGCGCAGATAGCTCTGAATTAGACCCGCTGGTGCCCTAAAACGATTTCGCTAGATTTTCAGAGCACTGTGCACCCAGTGCATTATCGCAAGTGACGGAAGGTTATCGAAAAGTTTCGTGAAAATGAAAATTCCAGTAATGATGATGATTTTCCCAAATGGTTCGTTTTCGAGAGGTTTTTATTTGTTCTTTGACATTAGGATTAGCGATAATAATTCAAATCAAGGATACTACTGGGAAGTCACCTTTAGAAAAAGTCGATGTCAAAGAAACATTTGTAACTATGCACGCATGCACTTCAGAGATAGCGTGATATCAGGAGCTGCGATTTCATTTCAACGTTTTTTTGTGAAAAGGGCGATACTTACAAATGTAAACAAATGGCTTTTTTCATACATGCGAATGAGGGCTTTGAAACGCAACAAATTATCCTAAAAATTTGGATTCTACGATATTGCTTTCTTAAACTACAGCAAAAAATACAACGGGCGAAACTGTATTTTTGTTGGTTTATTTAAAGTTTCGCCCTCCACGCTCCATGCAAACAAACAGGGTAATACTTTTTTTGCTAGCAGTTTAGAGGCGAAACTGTTATTTTCGTATTTTTTTAGGATTATAAAGCTGATACCAGCTGTAAATAGTAACAATGATGGTAAAAACGCTTTTAATCCACCTAACAGTGTGATGAGACATTTCTTATAACTCTTATCACTCTCTTCGGATATTATATCGTTTGAGAACATTTAGAACTTGACGCTTCGCGATACTACATGGGATAGTGGCAGGACTGAGAGAATCGCTCAAATCAGCATAGGACAACATCAGTGCTAGAAATCTCAAACCAAATCAATGGGAGAGCGAAAAAACGGCCCATAACATAGACATACCAACGAATTATTGTTAATGCTCTGTTAATAAAATATCTAAATTGTGGTGGGAAAACTGAATTTTCCTAAAGGGGTTATATATTGTACTGAGCCAAAAAAATCGAATTTTTTTTTGAATCGATTTGAAGTTTATACTTTACTCAAATTTCCAACGCGACTGAAAACTAAGAAATCAACGCTTTTTCTTGAAAAGGGCAATACTAGCAGTGATACCATTCAAAGAAAATCAACAGTGAATATTTCCAGACTTGGTTTTATTTCCTATTTAAGAACTATTGTGTTTTTTTACATCCTAGATTGCATGATTCAGTGATCGAAACCCAAAACTTCATTAAGTATTTGAAATTATTAATTTGAAATTTGTTTTTGCTATTGAAATTGACAAAATGATAGTATCGCCCCTTTGGCGATTGTTTACTTTTTCGGTCCCACCATTGAAGTATCGCCCTTACGTTTTTTTACAATAACTACCGTTCTACACCACCGATTTCGTCCGTGTTTTTTCAATAGAGATCATTGTTACTATTTACAGCTGGTATCAGCTTGATAATCCTAAAAAAATACGAAAATAACAGTTTCGCCTCTAAACTGTTAGCAAAAAAAGTATCGCCCTGTTTGTTTGCATGGAGCGTGGAGAGCGAAACTTTAAATAAACCAACAAAAATACAGTTTCGCCCGTTGAATTTTTTGCTGTAGTTTAAGAAAGCAATATCGTAGAATCAAAATTTTTAGGTTAATTTGTTGCTTTTCAAAGCCCTCATTCGCATGTATGAAAAAAGCCTTATGTTTACATTTGTAAGTATCGCCCTTTTCACAAAAAAGCGTTGAAATGAAATCGCAGCTCCTGATATCACGCTATCTCTGAAGTGCATGCGTGCATAGTTACAAATTTTACTTTGACATCGACTTTTTCTAAAGGTGACTTCCCAGTAGTATCCTTGATTTGAATTATTATCGGTAATCCTGATGTCAAAGAACAAATAAAACCTCTCGAAAACGAACCGTTTGGGAAAATCATCATCATTACTGGAATTTTCATTTTCACGAAACTTTTCGATAACCTTCCGTCACTTGCGTTAATGCACTGGGTGCACAGTGCTCTGAAAATCTAGCGAAACCGTCTTAGGGCACCAGCGGGTCTAATTCAGAGCTATCTGCGCGGCGAGTTTAATCTGTAAAGAATACTAAAAATTTATTTCTATTCCATAATTTTCAGTTCAGCAATTCGAGAGATCGTGCTCACCGCAAGCTATGAAAAATAGACTACGTTGTGAAGCGATGGTCACTATTTATTAAAAATCACGGTTAAATAAAAAATTAAACTATTAAAAAATTTCAAATAGTTTATAATTTTCACAAACTTATTAGGAAAAATGTATTAATAAGCTTTCGTAATATTGTATAGGGAAAAAGCTGAAAATTTCAGTATTTTCTCTATCTGCAACATATAAACCCTCAAGTATACCAATTAATTGGTATACGAATTGAAATAGGTTCGCCAAATTTTGGAAGAAGTCTATAAAATAACCCCTTGAAAGCTACCTAAAAAATGTTGTAGTTCGATGCAATAAAAAATCCCCAAAAATGGAATGTATCTATTAATGTGAAACACAGTGAATAATACATACAATAAAGACCCATTTTTATCAATCTCATGGTGTGTTGTAGGCTGACAAAATGGGGACATTGACTAAATCGGGCAAATTTTTTTCTTTATAATAAACTGAAGCTGTTAAAATAATCTTCCCGTCCCTTGATGTAGTCTGATAACTATTTCTGATTATGATGAACTTTTTATTTTTGCATATTTCCATCTTCATGATAAGGAAAACATGCTTAAGAAAAGATTTACTCGAATTCAGTCTTGTTCGTCTGCTAGAGCCCATCAAACATATGTTCATATTTGGCTGATAAAATCGGGGTTTCAATGTATTATAATAGATATTCAGCATTCGAAGAAGTTTCTTGTGAACGAGTGTAGAACGACTTTGTTTCTACTTACTTGAAGTCAGTGGCGTAGCCAGAAATTCGGTTTGGTGGGGGTTTGGTGAAAATCGATCATACTGTCCAAACGGCATAATTCCGAAACCGTAATTTTTGAGTTTTAAAATTATGCAGAATTATTTTTTCAGAAAATAGTAATAGAGTTCGTGTCTTTAGAGAATTTGTTGAGACTTTATTGTAGTCATGAATATTAACCTGAGAAAATTCACCATAAATACTTCTTGGACGATATACCGTCAAAATTATTTTATCAAATGATGCGCTGTTTAACGTTTGTAAAACTCATCGAAGATACTAAACCTCCGAAATTGGCGGTTTCAAAATGATGCTATCTTGACCTTAAATTACTGTTTTTAAACATTTGACCTATACATATAATTGGTCATACAACAAAAATTAAATGCTCATCAAAATCGATCAGGAACTGCTAGAGTCGAATGGAAATCGTCATTTTTTCATAAATTTCTCTCTACATTCGGAAAGTTTTATCCTCGTTATTAATCATATTACGTTTTCGTCTCAACTCGACGCATTCCTAAAATAAAAACCTGTTTTAATCCACCTAGTGGTGCAATTGTGCTTGTCTCATTTGTCCAGACTACGATTCCATGGCTGGTTGTGTTCAATACAATGGTGGAAATTAATATTACATGTTCAGTACGATTTGCAATACATACAATGGATCGACAGCCCCGATCTTGAGATACTATGTGATACTGAAACATCGCTTGAAACCAGCGGCAGATCATGGAGTAAGATCCGGGAGGTCCAGGTCCTGCCGAAATTTTTCAACTTGTTAAGAAATTTTAAACTAGTTTTAATTTTAAAGTAGCAACCCCTCACTGCATACCCCCCTCGGTCCGGTATAATTGAAGATTTTTAGAGTGATTGCATAACCTTTCTATATGAGAAAGGCAAAAATGTACCAAAGTCTAAAAAAGTCAATTTTTGTCAAACATCTCAATGTTTCATGC
Source organism: Topomyia yanbarensis (assembly GCF_030247195.1). NCBI lineage: Eukaryota > Metazoa > Arthropoda > Insecta > Diptera > Culicidae > Topomyia > Topomyia yanbarensis. The sequence continues at coordinate 228,346,365 of NC_080671.1, forward strand.
ATTTTAAAGTCATTTGGCATCAAAAATACAAATTTGATTTTGAAAATTTTTCATTTCAGTTTATATGGGAATTTGCTGTGTGATTGCACTCTTCAACTCGTAACTCCGGAACCGGAACCGGAAATCCAATCAATAAAAAATTCAATATCAGCCGATGGGAAGGTTGTACCTTTCATTTGAGACTAAATTTGTGCAAATCGGTCCAGCCATCTCTGAGAAACAGAGGTCACATTTTTTTCCACATACACACATCCACACACATACATACACACACAGATATTTTCCGATCTCGACGATCTCAGTCGATTGGCATATGACACTCGGCTCTTCGGGTCGGGATTAGATTGACGAATTTTAGAGTGAATGAAAAAGGCAAAAATATTTTTAGCAAATGTTGAAAGTTATGCATTTTTTTGGTGAGCAGTTCTATGTTTCAATTTTAACTTCGCTTCCTATTAAATAAAGACCCTTATCACAGTACATCTCTACAAAAACGAGCTCAATTTGAAAATAAATCTGAGGATTATGATTGATTACAGAACTCTGGAATTTTCTATTGGAATGTTTTCAGGCAGGAATTTGATATTGATGCTATTAGACAAATGTGAAATCAAGACCAATAGATCAGTTACATATTAGGAGGACCCCATTTCGACAATTTATCAAAAGTCCTCATGATGTTTACAACAACAGGTTATCAATCTACGGATCAGATAATTGTTATTGTAATATTGAATTAAATTAGTCTGCATCAATAAATTTTCAACTTCAATCCAAATTTTTTTTTGGGTGTGGGGGGGGGCGGTGGTTGTATGGTGTTAAACCCCAAAACCTTCTCTTGGCTACGCCGTTGCTTGGAGCTATTTATTTCGCTTCTCATTTTCCGATATGTTTCAGATCGATCCGATGGTTATAATTTAGAAAAATTGCAGTCAGAAGGTTCGCACAAATGAACATTTTTGTACTGATAAGTTATCAAGTTCCTTCCAGACAACTTGGAAGTGTTCGGTGATTATTTCTAGCGGTTGTAGATAGTAAAATGAAATACAAAATTCGTTTTATCGAAATAATGTTTAGCTTATTTCAATGGATTATTACTGTATCGAGCAATAAACAGGCGACAAAGAGTAATCCACAAACAACAAGCCATAACTTTTAAAGTATTCAAAATAGATATTTGAAGTCTTCAGTAAAGTTATTCGCAAAAGTAAGAGCTACAAATTTGCTGAAGACAGCATTTCGATATAATCACTTCCAAGAAAATTTGTGAAAATATCTCACTCATAGGGTGATTAATCAGCAAAAGCACAATACCAAAAGAAAGGGCATATTGCTTCCATTATATTCTCCGAAGATACTATTGACCTAAAATAAGCCGTTTTGGCGTTAATAATAGATTACATGTTTTTGGTCATATTTCTGGCAATGGGAAATGATAAAAATCTTTCGTCCGCATTTAATGTTTAATATCTCTTTTGATAATAGTCCGATTTCAACTATCTATAGCTTGTTCGAAAGGTATTCGTTAAAGCTATCTGAAAACGTATAAATTGTTAATCTTTATTGTCAATTTCGGCAGATAATTTAAAAAAACTGCAAAAAACGCCATTTTTACGCATTCAAACATTCATATCTTGGAAACTAAACATCAGAACCAAAAACAAATTAAGTGTTCATACTGTTTTTTAGTTCTTTCATTTAAAATTGGTTTGGATAAGATCGGTTCAGCCATTGCTGAGAAACACGAATGAGAATTTGTCCGTTACATACACACACACAGACACACACACACACACACATACAGACATTGTCCCAAATCGTCGAGCTGAGTCGATTGGTATATAAGACTCGGCCCTCCGGGCCTCGGAAAAAATCTTGAAAGTTTGAGCGAATTCTATACATTTCTTTTATAAGAAATGTAAAACATATAAATTGTTGATCTATATTGTCAATTTCGGCAGATAATTTTAAAAAACTGCAAAAAGCGCCATTTTTACGCATTCAAACATTCATATCTTGAAAACTAAACATCAGAATCAAAAACAAATTAATAGCGTTCATACTGTTTTTAGTTCTTTCATTTAAAATTGGTTTGGATAAGATCGGTTCAGCCATTGCTGAGAAACACGAATGAGAATTTGTCCGTTACATACACACACACACACACACACACACAGACACACACACACAGACATTGTTCCAAATCGTCGAGCTGAGTCGATTGGTATATAAGACTCGGCCCTCCGGGCCTCGGAAAAAATCTTAAAAGTTTGAGCGAATTCTATACATTTCTTTTATAAGAAATGTAAAACGTGTTTTAATCCACCTAGTGGTGCAATTGTGCTTGTCTCATTTGTCCAGACTACGTTTCCATGGCTGGTTATGTTCAATACAATGGTGGAAATAAGTATTACATGTTCAGTACGATTTGCACATACATACAATGGATCGACAGCCACGATCTTGAGATAATGTGTGATATTGAAACATCGCTTGAAACCAGCGGCGGATCATGGAGAAAGATCCGGGAGGTCCAGGTCCTGCCGAAAATTTTCAACTTGTTAAGAAATTTTGAACAATTTTTTAGTTTTAAAGAATCAACCCCTCACTGCATGCTCCCTCCGGGCCGGTATGATTGACGATTTTTAGAGTGATTGCATAACCTTTCTACATGAGAAAGGCAAAAATGTACCAAAGTCCAAAAAAATCAATTTTTGTCAAACATTATTTTTCTCGAGTTTACATCAAATCGCAATTTTTCATGCATTATAAAGTCATTTAGCATCAAAAATACAAATTTAATTTTGAAAATTTTTCATTTTAGTTTATATGGGAATTTGCTGTGTGATTGCATTCTTCAACTCGTAACTCTAATCAATAAAAAAAAATTCAATTGCAGCCGATGGGAAGGTTGTACCTTTCATTTGAGACTAACTTTGTGCAAATCGGTCCAGCCATCTCTGAGAAACAGAGGTCACATTTTTTCCACATACACACATACACACACATACATACACACACAGACATTTTCCGATCGCGACGAACTGAGTCGATTGGCATATGACACTCGGCCCTCCCGGTCGGGATTAGTTTGACGAATTTTAGAGTGAATGAGAAAGGCAAAAACATTTTTAGCAAATGTTGAAAGTTATGCATTTTTTTAGTGAGCAGTTCTATGTTTCGTAGGCATTAAATCAATTTTAACTTCGCTTTCTATTAAATAAAGACCCTTATTACAGTACATCTCTACAAAAGCGATCTCAATTTGAAAAGAAATCTGAGGATTATGATTGATTACAGAACTCTGGAATTTTCTATTGGAATGTTTTCAGGCAGGAATTTGATATTGATGCTATTAGACAACTGTGAAATCAAGACCAATAGATCAGTTACATATCAGGACCCCATTCCGACAATTTATCAAAAGTCCTCATCATGTTTACAACAACAGGTTATCAATGTACGGATTAGATAATTGTTATTGTAATATTGAATTAAATCAGTCTGCATCAATAAATTTTCAACTTCAATTCAATTTTTTTTTTGGGTGTGGTGGGGGGGGGGGGGGGCGGGGGTTGTATGGTGTTAAACCCCAAAACCTTCTCTTGGCTACGCCGTTGCTTGGAGTTATTTATTTCGCTTTTCATTTTCCGATATGTTTCAGATCGATCCGATGGTTATAAGTTAGAAAAATTGCAGTTAGAAGGTTCGCACAAATGAACATTTTCGCAAAGTTATCAAGTTCCTTCCAGACAACTTGGAAGTGTTCGGTGATTATTTCTAGCGGTTGTAGATAGATAAAATGAAAAATAAAATTCGTTTTATCGAAATAATGTTTGGCTTATTTAAATGGATTATTACTATATTGAACAATAAATAGGCGACAAAGAGTAATCCACAAACAACAAGCCATAACTTTTAAAGTATTCAAAATAGATATTTGAAGTCTTCAGTAAAGTTGTTCGCAAAAGTAAGAGCTACAAATTTGCTGAAGGCATTATTTCGATATAATCACTTCCAAGAAAATTTGTGAAAATATCTCACTCATAGGGTGATTAATCAGCAAAAGCACAATACCAAAAGAAAGGGCATATTACCTTTATTAAATTCTCCGAAGATACTATTGACCTAAAATAAGCCGTTTTGGCGTTAATAATAGATTACATGTTTTTGGTCATATTTCTGGCAATGGGAAATGATAAAAATCTTTCGTCCGCATTTAATGTTAAATATCTCTTTTGATAATAGTCCGATTTCAACAATCTATAGCTTGTTCGAAAGGTGTTCGTTAAAGCTATCTAAAAACATATAAATTGTTAATCTATCATGTCAATTTCGGCAAATAATTTAAAAAAACTGCAAAAAACGCCATTTTTACGCATTCAAACATTCATATCTTGGAAACTAAACATCAGAATCAAAAACAAATTAATAGCGTTCATACTGTTTTTTAGTTCTTTCATTTAAAATTGGTTTGGATAAGATCGGTTCAGCCATTGCTGAGAAACACGAATGAGAATTTGTCCGTTACATACACACACACACACAGACACACACACAGACATTGTCCCAAATCGTCGAGCTGAGTCGATTGGTATATAAGACTCGGCCCTCCGGGCCTCGGAAAAAATCTTGAAAGTTTGAGCGAATTTCGGCAGATAATTTAAAAAAACTGCAAAAAACGCCATTTTTACGCATTCAAACATTCATATCTTGGAAACTAAACATCAGAATCAAAAACAAATTAATAGCGTTCATACTGTTTTTTAGTTCTTTCATTTAAAATTGGTTTGGATAAGATCGGTTCAGCCATTGCTGAGAAACACGAATGAGAATTTGTCCGTTACATACACACACACACACAGACACACACACAGACATTGTCCCAAATCGTCGAGCTGAGTCGATTGGTATATAAGACTCGGCCCTCCGGGCCTCGGAAAAAATCTTGAAAGTTTGAGCGAATTCTATACATTTCTTTTATAAGAAATGTAAAAAAACAATAGTTCTTAAATAGGAAATAAAACCAAGTCTGGAAATATTCACTGTTGATTTTTTTTTTGAATGGTATCACTGCTAGTATCGCCCTTTTCAAGAAAAAGCGTTGATTTCTTAGTTCTCAGTCGCGTTGGAAATTTGAGTAAAGTATAAACTTCGAATCGATTCAAAAAAAATTTCGATTGTTTTTGGCTCAGTACAATATATAACCCCTTTAGGAAAATTCAGTTTTCCCACCACAATTAAGATACTTTATTAACAGAGCAATAATAATAATTCGTTGGTATATCTATTTTATGGGCCATTTTTTCGCTTTCCCATTGATTTGGTTTGAGATTTCTAGCACTGATGTTGTCCTATGCTGATTTGAGCGATTCTCTCAGTCCTGCCACTATCCCATGTAGTATGTGTTATCAAAAACATCGCGAAGCATCAAGTTCTAAATGTTCTCAAACGATATAATATCCGAAGAGAGTGATAAGAGTTATAAGAAAGGTTTCATCACACTGTTAGGTGGATTAAAAGCATTTTACATTTCTTATAAAAGAAATGTATAGAATTCGCTCAAACTTTCAAGATTTTTTCCGAGGCCCGGAGGGCCGAGTCTTTTATACCAATCGACTCAGCTCGACGATTTGGGTCAATGTCTGTGTGTGTGTGTGTGTGTGTGTGTGTATGTATGTAACGGACAAATTCTCATTCGTGTTTCTCAGCAATGGCTGAACCGATCTTATCCAAACCAATTTTAAATGAAAGAACTAAAAAACAGTATGAACGCTATTAATTTGTTTTTGATTCTCATGTTTAGTTTCCAAGATATGAATGTTTGAATGTGTAAAAATGGCGTTTTTTGCAGTTTTTTTGCATTATCTGCCGAAATTGACAGCATAGATTAACAATTTATATGTTTTTAGACAGCTTTAACGAATACCTTTCGAACAAGCTATAGATTGTCGAAATCAGACTATTATCAAAAGAGATATTTGACATTAAATGCGGACGAAAGATTTTTATCATTTCCCATTGCCAGAAATATGACCAAAAACATGTAATCTATTATTAACGCCAAAACGGCTTATTTTAGGTCAATAGTATCTTCGGAGAATTTAATGGAGGTAATATGCCCTTTCTTTTTGTATTGTGTTTTTGCTGATTAGTCCCCCTATGAGTGAGATATTTTCACAAATTTTCTTGGAAGTGATTATATCAAAATGATGTCTTCAGCAAATTTGTAGCTCTTACTTTTGCGAATAACTTTACTAAAGACTTTAAATATCTGTTTTGAATACTTTAAAAGTTATGGCTTGTTGTTTGTTGATTACTCTTTGTCGCCTATTTATTATTCAATATAGTAATAATCCATTGAAATAAGCTAAACAAAATGGATTGAAGTTGAAAATTTATTGAAAAAAATTGGATTGAAGTTGAAAATTTATTGATGCAGACTGATTTAATTCAATATTACAATAACAATCATCTGATCCGTAGATTGATAACCTGTTGTTGTAAACATCATGAGGACTTTTGATAAATTGTCGGAATGGTTCCTGATAAGTAACTGATCTATTGGCAGCGCTGTTGTTGTAGAATATTTGCTGGTTAGTCGCCAATTTAAAGCTGGGGCGCAACAACCTGGATGGGGCGCAACGACATTGATGGGGTACGAAAACTATAACGCCACTATACGTAAAGTGGACCGGAAAATGAGCGGCGAGAATACAAACATAACGAAAAGTACTAAATTGGCGCTTTTTGCTAAGAAGGGTATCCGATTTCTTCGAAAAAAATTTCTCACACCCTTTAACAAAAAAAGTGTGTCAGTTGTTATTTGTTAAGCTTATGATTCAATAAATTGTACATATACCATAATAACCATAATGATAACTCGTAAACTTTACAATATATGGAAAGAAATTAAAATTAAAGTTGGATTTTTTATTGAACTTAAGAGTTCGGAAATTAGTATAAAGAAATTGAATATTTTTATATCTCGAACCATTTTTTACTTTCTAAATATTTAGAATTATGTTGGAAAGATGGTGTAAAAGATTCATATGGAAGTCTGATATTTCAATAATACCAATAAAGCAAGGCTACTTTATAGTAGACACCCTGTGATAGAAGCTTACAAAATGGTTTGTAAATCTGATGTGAATTTTGTGTGTTTTAACGTGGTGATGGCAATGCCCTGTTTTTAAACATACGCTCTAAACGAACCCCCTGGAACTGTTACTGTTGAGGTATTGGGGCGGTAGTCTACTACATAATATGCTAACCCTTAATATAGGCTTTGTTCAACAAGCTGAGCCACCCTAGGGATTGAAATATACATCTATGAAGGGGGTTATATACAAAGTTGTGGCGAAAAAGTGAGCTAAGTTCGTGATTTTTTAAAAGTGCTTAATGCAAATTTTATTCGAAAAAGCGAAAGCAGTAGTGGTAGTACTCTCGAAGTTCGAAAAAACAAGCTGAATTAAAAAAAATATTCAAGATTGGCAGAGTTTTGGCCCATCCCCGAAGCGTATTTTTTGGCAGAGGTTTGCAATGAACGGTCTCCAAGCCGAACCGCTCAACTGAAATCTAAAAAGTAAACTGATTATTTAAAAAAAATGTATTGTGGTAAACTTGAACGGAGCGGTTTCCCAATAAAAAAGAATTTCCTTCAAAAAAATATGTTGATAAAAAATGGAGTTTTAAACAAAAAATCATTGCAAAGAATTGAAAATTTTTGGATGAAAAAGCAACCGTTCAAGTACAAGTGTAAATACAAACAATTCAAAAAAAATATGAAAATCGGATGAGTAGTTTTTGCGATATCACGTTCACCGCAACGGTACTTTTCAAAAAACTTAGTTCCGAGATAATTGCGTTTATTTTTTTGTGTTCACTTCATTCGCGAAAGAACCAGCGCGCTGCAAACCGGCTATAGTTTGAAATTTAGTCCTTCGACCTGGATAAAATTTCGCACAGATATGTTGTGTGTACTTTCAGAATATTCAATAATTTTTATTCGATTTTTTGAGTTCCAACTTTGTATATACACCCCTTAATGATGAAGGTGAAAACTTCTTGATTTTTTAGTGCATGAGCTAAATATAGTACTGGACAAAATAAATCATACACCACTTATTTTTATTTTTCGTGATCAATATCTCAGCTGGTTTTGAAATTAGCAGGCTGGTTCCTTGGGGAATGTTACTGTATTTTGTCATGATAAAAATTTGCCAATATGGAAAATATACGATAATGCATGACTTTCTCAATATGTATTGATTTATAATAAGGAAACTGTATTGATATGGATAAAATAAATCATACACCTTTTGTTTCGTTCTTCAATAACTTTTATCGATTTATTTTTCACTTTTCAATATTTGGTGTGACCACCCTTAGCTTTCAACACTGCTTCCAATCGTCTTGGCATACTTTCGACGAGGTTTTTCAGATATTCCTGATCAATTTCTTCCCATGCGGTCTCGAGAGCTTCAAAATAGACATTTTTGTTGGAAACCGTCGTCTTGTCTACTTTTCTATCCAAATAACCCCACAAATTTTCGATTGGGTTCAGATCAGGAGATTGTGGAGGCCTTTTTTACCCTGTTTGATTTGAAGAACGCAGTAGTTTTCTTGGCAGTATGCTTCGGATCATTGTCTTGTTGGAAAATTAATTTGGTTTCTAGACAAGTTTTCAAAAGCGAAACCTCCAAATTTTCACACAGCAAGTCAATGTACACATCAGCAGTCATAATCCCCTTGATGTGTGCCAAGCTACCGACTCCAGACCATGCGAACGATCCCCACACCATGTTTCCACCTCCATGCTTCATCGTCTTTTGAATATATGCTTCCTTAAGTGCATCACCAGAATGTCTCCAAATTCTTTAACATCGCTTTTGTCCGAATAGCTCAAACTTACTCTCGTCCGTCCATAAAACTGTTTTCCAGAAGTCCACAGTCATACCAGCGTATTTTTTTGGCAAACTCCAATCGCTTCTTTTGGTTTCGTTTTTTAATGAATGGGCGCTTAGATGCAAAACAGCTCTTTAGTCAGCTTTCGGCGAGCCGCCGACGAACAGTACGTCGACTAACATTGAGATCCAACGATTCCACAATATTTCTCGACGATAATCTCGGACTTTTTAGCCAATCGAACAATTCTGACATCATCACGATGCGTCGTCAAGCGATGGCGGCCTTTTCCGGATAAATTTCCAACAATTCCTTGTGTTTTATATTTCTTCCATATATGCTGCACAGCTCCAATCGAAATTGAGTATTGCTTAGCAATTTCCCGAAAAGAAATGTCTTTTTCACGGTCGCGTATCACCAGATTTTTAACGTCCAGCGAAATCTGCTTTCCAGACATTTTTAATGTTCAAAATGGAACCAACTCAGAATGTCGAGTGAAAACTAAATCTATCTTGGTACTAGAACTGTCAAAGGATGCAGTGATGCCAAAATTTCAAAATTGGTTTAATTGGTTTTATCGTAATGTGATTTTTGAAGTGTATGATTTATTTTGTCCAACGTATAATGAACAATTATTCATATAAAAATTTCTAGCAGAAATACCTCATTATTATCAAAATCTCAGTCTCTACTATTGTTTGAACTGCAACAAATTAAAAAACTTTTCCATTCATGCCATCGTGCTTATTAAAGAAATAACGCTAATATGATCAAAAATGCATTATTAGAACAAGCGAATGATTTACTTTGTCCAGTACTGTAATTTCATATTGTTATTTTAAAAATCGAACGTTGCTTTTATTATAAATTCTAAAAAAATCAGATGGGGAGGGGGGAATAATTCCTTGGTATTTAAGACAGGGGTTCAAGTTAACGGCAGATCAACGGCATCGATTACAGACTCGGGCGGTTTTCGTCAGATGACGACCGGCAACATATCGAGTTTCGCGTGTGATGTTTGTGCTGCATATTCCGCGTTTGTTAACATGTTCGACAGAGATGTTTCGTGTCACTTGCATCAAACCATCAAGGATGTACGATATATGTGGAAGAGGACACTTCTGAGAATGATAATAAAAATAAAAGGGGCAGGTAAATCTATATATTGATGGTATATATTGATATTGATAGGAAGGTACATACGAGGGACATATAGAGGAGATCGCGGTTAGCCAGTACATCCCGCATTGGGACATTGGATGACCTTACTCGGGCCTGAAGGTAATTTAATAGTGGAGATCTGGTGGAACAATGCTCGGCGCATACTTGTGCTATTGGCTCAGTTTTCTCCTTGGAGAATTCGATACCCAGCTGGAGGGCCCCATTAGGCAAATTGTCCAAGACATCTTGCAATGGTCCTTGAAATTCGACCACACCGTCATCTGCAAGCTGCCCTAGCGTGACGGAATTGACAAGACGTTTGTCAATGTCATTCACTTAAAAATTGTAGAGAAGGGGGCTTAGACATAAGCCCTGGAGAAGGCCCACGTAGCTAATTCGTGATGTCGACAAATAACTTTGCAAAAAATACATATGTTTTTCAGACAACAAGCCCCCTGAGTCAGTTAGAAAACTTATGCCATCTGCTCTTTGTTAGTATATGCCATTTGAATTCCTGTCGAGAGCAACGCTAGGCAATCGTTCGTCTCTTTGCCTTTACGAAAGCCAAATTGTGTATCTGACAGTAAGTTATTTGCTTCGACCCAATTGTCGAGACAGAATTGGACCATTTTCTCGAACAACTTCCAAATAGAAGATAGCATTTCAATCCGTCCATACGAGTTGTGATCGGAGGCTGTTTTCCTTGTTTTTTGCCTTTCTCATATAAAGAAAGGCTATGCAATCACTGTAAAAATCGACTTTTTAACCGAGGCCCGGAGGGCCGAGTATCATACACCATTCGATTCAGTTCGTCGAGATCGGCAAATGTCTGTGTGTGTGTATGTATGTGTGCGTGTATGTGTGTGTGTATGTGTGTGTGTGTCATTTAAACTCACACAATTTTCTCAGAGATGGCTGAACCGATTTTCGCAAACTTAGTTTCATCTGAAAGGTATAACGCTCCCATAAGCTGCTATTGAATTTTTAGTTGATCCGACTTCCGGTTCCGGAGTTACGGGTTGAAGAGTGCGGTCACACAGCAAATTCCCATATAAACTGGTACCACCATAATGTTCAAATGATGTAAAACATATTAAAAGTGATGTAACATTACTCTAGTTTGCGGGTCTGGATCACTAATGATCAATCAAAGCAGCTTTGACCACATTGGCCACCTATGACGGTTCATGACGCCCTCGGGGAACCCGCCAAGTTCCTAAGCTAATATCACACCCATTCCACAACGAATTCTCTACCGATTTTTACAAACTTAATTTCAAATGAAAGATACAGTAATGCCATTGACTGCTGCTGAATTTCATTCGGTTCTGACTCTTGCTTCCGGAGTTACAGGGGTGTTAGTAAGGATACACTGGAATTTCCCATATAAATCGGTACAATCGTAATACCTCAGAAGCTAAAAACTATTGAAATTGTCACCAAATTACTTCTAATCGTAGATCTAGATCACTGATTGCCAATCAAACATTCTTTGAATATATTGTCCACTATCGACGATTCCGGAAGTCCGGAATTCCGGGCATATTCCACAATTAAAGTCACATCGGTTCATCGGTGATGACTGAACCGATTTTCTCAAACCAAGTCTCAAATGGAAGGCAAAATATGCAGTTGAGTATTGCGTAGCCGCCCCTTCCCCCCCCCCTCCCCACCTTGCCCTTACACCTCCCTCCTTCATCACTCCCCTCTTCTTGGATCACCCTCACGCCCGCATTTCCTTCATCCACCCCGTATACCGAAATAAGATGAAGGATTTCTGACGCATCCTCCACACCCACTCTACTAAACCCCCATTCCCTACACGTTCAAACGCATTCCACCAACCTTTGCAAATTATAATCACATGAAGATAACATTGAACTCATGCTTATTAAGCTAATTAAATATTATTCTTTTGCCTTTCTTATATAGAAAGGTTATGCAATTGCTCCAAAAACCGACTTTCTAACCGAGGCCCGGAGGGCCGAGTCTCATATAACATTCGACTCAGTTCGCCGAGATCGCAAAATATCTGTGTGTATGTATGTGTGTATGTATGTATGTGTGTATGTGTATGTGTGTATGTATGTGTGTGTATGTGCGGATTTGTTAACAAAATGTCCACATCGGTTACTCGGAGATGGCTGAACCGATTTTTACAAACTAATTTTCAAATGAAAGGTATAATATTCCCATAGGTTGCTATTGAATTTCATTTTCAACCGACATCTTGTTCCGAATTACGAGTTGAAGAGTATGGTTACAAAACAAAATTTGTTGATTTTTCCAAATCAGTTTCTCGGAATTTTCTGAACCGATTTTGACAAACTTAATTTTAAATGAAAGGTCCATCAGCTGCTGTTGAATTTTGCGTGGATCCGAGTTCTGGTTCCTGAATTACAGGGTGATACGTACGATCACGCAGCAAATCCCGATTCTAACGAATTCTGCGATGAATGTAAAAAGGTATTTTTTTTCCAAAATGTAAACACAACTGTTGAATTTGTAGATCTAGGTCCCCAACAGTCATTCAAAGTCTCTTTGGCCACACTGGCTACCATCGACGGATCCGGAAGCATCCAAAGTCAGAATAACGGTTATATTGGTTTCTCGAAAATGGCTAGATTTGCTCAACTTAGTCTCAAATGAAAGGTGTTGCGTCCCCAGAAACTGATATTAAATTCCATCTCCATCCGACTTCCAGGACCGGAGTTACGGGTTGTGGAGGTCGATCACATAGAAAACTCCGATTCAAACCGATACCGCGATGAATGCAAAAAGGTGCTCTTATATATACTTACCAAGTGTAATAAGAATGAAAGACATTTCCATAAAGTTATATTGTACGAACCAGCTATTAAATCATAGTTTGGAAAAATGAGAAAGGCACAATTGCACCTCTAGGTGAATTAAAACAGGTTTTTTTTTGGATGACGTGGACCTTCACTTTCTTAAAAATTTTCATTGGCTCAGGTAACCCGCCATTCCGATTGATCTTGCACGCCGGTGCCCTTCTTCGCGTACACGTTTCAACACTTTTTGTCCCACCACGGGTTGGGAGACCTTCCACGAGAGTTCGCGTTTGGTACACGTTTTCTGAGCTTGAATAGCGGTGTCGAGAATAAAGCCACCCAAGAAGCCGTACTCTTCCTCCGGAGAAAGGTCTTACATGGACTCGAGTTTACCTGATGCCGAAGATGCTTAGCTCTTCCAATCACTATTTCGTTTGAGGTCATACGAAATATTGATTGTACTCGTTGGCCTTAAGCCGTTAGCAATAGTGATTAAGATTGGCAGAGGATCGCTGCCGTGTCGATCAGGAATTACCTTCCACATGCAATCTAACCGAGTCGAGCAGAGGGACAAGTCTAAGGAGCTTGGGCGCGCTGTCATTTCACCGAAACGTGTCATTTCACCGGTGTTCAAAATGGTCATCTTGAAGTTATCACAAAGTTTTTGGAGTGAGGTAGATTTCGATTATCATTATCATGAAAGCAATCCCATGCTATGCCGTGGGAGTTAAAATCAACTAAAACGAACTTCGGTGCGGGAAAGAGTTCTGCAATGTCGCAAGATCTTCAATGCCTGGTGTCGGGGAAAGGTTAATTCTATTGAAAAAATAGCACTTTTTGATCCCCAAAAGTACTCTTCCCTAAGAGTGTTCACGATCCAAGCAAATAAAATTAAAATCTATTTCTGAAGTAAGTCACGTTTCGCATAATAAATTTTAAAAGATCGAGTTTCGGTATGTTTTTGCAATGCTACTGTTAAACACACGGAAACACTCGCGATCGCATAGCAACTAAATTATTAGTCGAATTTCTGAAATCGATTGGTTAAAATTTGGTACAGCTAAACGATTGTTGATTTTTCTAAACTGCCTTTATTGTTTTTGTGTCAAAAAAAAAGTGACTGAAGCAACTAAAACTTCTAGTTGAAAATATGATGCTGTCACTTAGCAAAGACGCACACCATTCGAACCAGCCCAACAGCTAACAATATTGTTGATTTTTAGATTGGTACCTACCAGTTGGTAGTTACAACCATATTGGTTGATTCAGCCGATTGCTTTCTGAATTTCATTTCCAGCCAGTTGTTGATTTAAGGATGATGGAGAGTTGAAAATTATAATCAGTTTAGTTGTTTTAGCCACGTTTTATTGATTAAATATATACTACAAGCGTTGGTTTAATACTTAATACTATTAGATTTAGATTAATAATCACAAACAATTAAATGTATATTCACTTTTAATGTTGCGCGAAGTATTGCAGAGACAAATTCGCGACGAGTGTATCATTCTTCCTTCATGCACCTGTAAAATAAAACATTGCTTATATGTTGGATAATCGAATGGCATTGCTTACCGACATTGAAAGTTACATACGACTCAGGCTGCAATGTCAATTAGTTGATACAAGATGTCCAACTGCCAGAATTCATTAAATTATCCGTGATATGCTGTTTTTACTAATTTGAAGAGGTGTCCGGTACATCGTTGTGTCAAGCACCAATTAAATAGCTTATAGCACGTCAATTGTTGGTCCTCTCAGTTCGTAAGTTTCATCTGTAAATCACATATCCATTAAATCCACAGCAGACGTTGTTCATAAATAAAGGAATAAAGAACAAGCACATCGATTCCAATGGAGCTGTTTATTTAATTATCAACATAAATTATAATTCGGCAACTATGGACATAATAATCTCTGCTTGTTAAAGTTTACCTTTGTTGAAAAATAGGGGGCTCATTGTAGAATGGATTTGAGCTATGAATTTCACAAAATATTTACCAAACACGTACTTTCGTTTATTATAGAAATTCTCCGTAAATTCTTCCAAATTCAAACTTCAATTAGGATCAACACCTATTAACCTAACTAGAATATACCGATGTTAAAACAATTAGTTTTTACTTATAAGAACCAATTTTTTGTGTGGTCAAACGTTTATGAATGAACTGGTTTGTGTTCTCGCCAAATAGCAGAGGTACGAATAAACTTGGAATATGTACTAATTAAAACCCAATCCTATTGTTAGTTCAATAATACTGTACCTTTATTGAAATATCTTTTGACTACTCGGCGCGTCACAAAAATGCCCTCGAATTCGAAAATCAGCAAAAATCCTACCAAATATGTACATTATGTAACCTGTGACTACTTTTATGATACCCAAATCAAACGATTCGTTTTTAATAATTATTCCCATTGATTTATGTCTAGATAGAACCCTAAACAGCGATCAAATCCGTGACCTCGTTCGAATTAGCTATCAAAGGATACAATCGCTGATAGGAGGGGCTATTTTGCAGTCAACTGCATTAAAAATGTTTTTATTGTTTTATTGTTTTTATTTTGCAGTCAACTGCATTAAGAATGTTCATTTTTTTATTATTTTTATTTTATTGTATTTATTGTTGTGAGAAAGCTTACCAGGATGCTTTTAAGAGGGTGTTCTGTAACAATACGGTCCGCAGTGCTGGGAACTTCTTTTCTGAGCTCAGGTTTCGGAGACCAGGAGCTGTTTGCTTCGGTTTTGCACTAGTAAGTACTGTTATTTTTGGAGGACATTGAAAAGACACCTTCTGAACATTACAACGAATCTTAGGAGCGGAAAAGTTCCTCCTTTTTCTATTGCTTCTAGGCGCAGCAAAAGATGTTCCGTCCTGGTGTTCATCAGAGTCACCATCGTCAGTAGACAAGTTAGTATAGATTTTTGTAGAGACTTGTGGCTTAGCTATTTAAAGCAGCATTTCTGCTAAGATCCCTTAGAGCGTCCCTGAACGGAACTCTTCAGTTTCTCTTCGTACTGCATCATCATGTCGGGAGATTATGTTGATTTCCCCTACTGTAAAGATACTTCTCGACACCCCTCCCCCAGGAGTCATCCACATGATTCTCATCGCATTTCCCACAACGAACCTTATTGCTACAATGGGAGGCTGTGTGTCCTGATTGTTTACAATTTTTGCATTTCATTACCCGTGGCACAAAAAGGCGAACAGGTAGACGATCATTGTCAAAGAGGATGTAGTTAGGTAGAGCAAAACCGGCGAAGGTCACCCGATAAGAGTCTAAGTTGACGTATGACGTATTCCCGTCAGCTGCCACTGATGTTGAATGCAAACATCCTGTATCTTCCCTGACTGAAGCATGGGGTCTTTAACCCTTGATAAGGCCGAGAGTTTGGGGTTAATAATGAATGTTATATTAATGGAAACAAGGTTCTTTTACTTAGTTTAGAATCTACATTTATTTCGTAATAAAAACTGTTTTGAAAAAGGTGGCAATATAGTTGCCACCGCCCGGTAAACACATTTTATGAAACTCTATTTCTCAAGGAGAGTATAGGAAGAAATCCAAACGAAAGTTTACGTTAGCTACCGTTATGCCCATTTTTATGTAACCATTTTTGTTATGGCTAGATTCACTGTTTTTACCTCCACTTTATTCAAAATCGAGTTAATTGTATTTTCCATGCAGAAAAAGAAAAGGTGACTATATAGTTGCCATTGTCTTATAAAGGGGTAAAACAGCTAACACGGGGACGACCGCGTCACATTCAACCCGATTAGATGGTACATATACACTATACTCCTTTGCAAAAGGCCCGTAGCCAGCAATATAATTTGCGTGCTTCAAATTATTTTCCTCCACCAGAAGCTTATCAGGGCTAATTATTGATGTTTCTGTCACCGCCGAATATTGCTTCATCAGAACTCGAAAAATCTGCAATAGATTCAAACATTTCTTGTCTTCGGTCCGGAAAAGTTTACAAAGGGCCCGGTTGCGGAGGGTGGATTCATTTTCAGTCGGGGAGGTGATTTTATTGCGAAATCCATCTCGCCTTGAGGCAAACCACTATCAACGAAAGCCGTTTTTGCACGGGTTGTATTATAGTCATGAATGAGGAATATACAGTCGTGATTCACTGGTTGGGCCACAGCTTATGTCCAACTAACGAATTTGATTCGCTAGTTGGACCAACTGACAAATGTCAAACACTCTCCAAAGAAGACGTTAGTAGTTTAAAAGATTAATAAATAGATTGTCAAAGCAAATTTGACATGAGATTTTAACGTTCATATGTTTTTTAGTTGGACAAAGGTCCAACGGCACGGCACGAAATATTATCTGTCATTCTGCCTGAGACTTGCGCACTATTCATTCAACTTTCAGCCAAAATATCTTATGAAGGTTGCAATGATGTTCGGAAGGATTATTTGAAAACATCCATACCATGAAAAAATCATATAAGATGAAATACTCTTGCTTATAACACTAAAATTTTGCACTCTCTTTCTTTTACTACTTGATGAAGCTACAATATGCACATATTTGTATCACATATACTTATTTATACATCACACTTACTTTCACTTTGAACACACGTACATTAGGGCATCGCAAAAAAATTTTTTTTTTGAATTCTCAAAGGCCCCCCCTCTCATATTGTGACAAATGTCAAAGTAAGCTCAGATGCCAAATTTCACATCATTTGGACAATTTTAGACCCCCGCCCACTTCGCTTGAAATTTTTTGAAATTGGTACTATGGGAAAATATGGAGGAAAAATACATTAAATGCAATAACTTTTGAAGTAGCAATCAGAAAATTACAATTTATACCTCTTTTGAAAGGAAATAATTTTAATATTTGAATAAAGATATATTTGTTTCAAGAAAAATACGGGAAAGTGGGGTACTGGGTCATTTTGGCCCCAAAATCCCCCATTTTTAATGATTTTTCTGCTCCGTGATACAAATCATACATATTTTGTAGTTTTTCTAATGTGAAAAAATCTCAGAAATTGAACGGAATCCTTTTGACCTTAGTCCGAATACGAGAAGTTGGGGTTATAGGGCTTTTTGTCAGTCATATTAAATTTTATCATTTTCTCATGCATATATCTCTGTTATTCTTCAATCAATTTTCATAAAATGTAACTTATTGAACGTGTAAAATTCTGAGGAATAAAACAAAAATAAAAATGTTAAAGGTAAAATTCAGAAACATCAAACTTTTCGATATTTACTCTACAAATATAATTTTTTCATTATTTGTCCTAATACCTCAACTTCCCCTATTTTTCCAGGAATGAAACTTTTCTCATGTGATCCATAAGCATATTTTACACTAAAAGTAGTAAATTAAATAAGAATTTTGTTGTTAAATGGAGTTAATATGTGCGATTTTATGATAAAAATGTGAAATCGACACTATATGTCAGATAATTTGATGTTCCTGAATTTTACCGGTAACGAATCTATTTTTGTTATAATCCTAAGAATTTTCCACGTTCAACAAGGTATAGTTTATGAAAATTGAGTGAAGAATAATAGAGATATATTCACGAGAAAATGATGAAGTTTAATATGAATGACAAAAGGCCATTTAACCCCAACTTGTCGTATTCGGACTAAGGTCAAAAGGGTTCCGTTCGATTTCTGAAATTTTTTCACATTAGAAAAACTACAAAATATGTATGATTTGCATCACGGAGCAGAAAAATCATTAAAAATAGGGGATTTTGGGGCCAAAATGACCCAGTACCCCACTTTCCCGTATTTTTCTAGAAACAAATAAATCTCCATTCAAATACTAAGATTATTTCATTCCAAAAGGGGTATAAATTTTAATTTTCTGATTGCTACTTCAAAAGTTATTGCATTTAATGTATTTTTCCTCCATATTTTCCCATAGTACCAATTTCAAAAAATTTCAAGCGAGGTGGGCGGGGGTCTAAAATTGTCCAAATGATGTGAAATTTGGCATCTGAGCTTACTTTGACATTTGTCACAATATGAGAGGGGGGGCCTTCGAGAATTCAAAAAAAATTTTTTTTTTGCAATGCCCTAACGTACATATTACATTTTCAATGATAAAGTGTAGCGAAAATTATTTTTTATTAAATTAATTTTTTTAGGACCTCACAAAAATAGGTCTTGTCAAGAACCTTCCAAACAAGTGTTCTACACAAAAAATATAATTTTATTGGTTTTGTGACAACTCAGAAAAAGGTATTTAAAGCTTTTGGTGTCGGTTTTAATCATACTTCTACAGGTTAAACCATTTAAAATTTTATTAGCCAGAAAATTATTATGAGATGTTGTTCCTCTGTCATAATAATAATTTTATAATGAGAGGTTGGTTAACTTGATTGCAATATCAGCCAGGGTATTCAGATAAATTGAATTTTTTTGAACGATATAGACACTGTGGGTATACAGAATAACTTTTGAACCAGAAGTCGTAGCCTATTACTTTTCTTGGAAAAGTACAATGCTAACTTCGGCAGATACTAGTACAGTGTACATACTAGTATCTGCCGAAGTTAGCATTGTACATTTTTAGAACATATAAGAAACTGTCTACACGAATTTAAATATTGTTGCTTGTTTATCCAAGTTAAATTATTTACAAACTTTAAACCATTTGTGCCAAAAGATAATGTAGCATATCAAATCAAAATTTTGCATTTAGTTAATGGTGATCGTAGTTCTAGATCGGTTTCACTGAATATGAAAATTTGTGCCACCCTAGTAGTCATATGTTTGTTAAACATGTATGTGAAAATAGTGAAAACTGACGAAGCTACGGCATTTATCTTGAAATGTATCCAGTGAAAATGTAATCGTGCACAGAGCATTCGCCCGATTGATTTGTTCAGAAATATTTTCTAAATTATGGATTTTGCATACAAAGATGAATAACTTTTATAAGCATAAAACATTATTTACATCCTAATTATTAGCGCATTTCCTTAAAATTCCACGCGGCCATTCCCGATTGAAAGGAACGGCCGCGCTCCATGATACGTCGTGCTTAGCCCTTCTGCCCAGTGCGGTAAAATATCAATTTCAAACGAAAATAATCGTTTCAAGTGAAACTTCGAGCCTTTCACTGTAAACATACCACAACTATATCAGTTGAGTTCGGCTGCCGTCAATTGAATAACAGGTTCTAGTCATTTGACGTTTTTGCCTGTTTAGTTTCTATTGAACACCAACCTCACATTAGCACGGTCTCAGCTAATGGAAGTGAACCACTCACAAATGAATATGAAGGAACACTCACTGACATAAAAATAACTCCGACCAAGATAATAAATAATATAGGGTAAAGGCTATGATAAGACGAGGCAACTCAAGACGGATACAGGTACGAGCATTTTTTCTCTGTATGAGTAAGGTTGTATTTTTTTTTCGATGAAGCTGATAAATCAGGAGGATATGAAAAAGAAAAGAATAAAACAAATGACGTAGTGGGCTTTTCTGCTTAACAAATATAAAACAAATTCACTCAAAAATGACAAATGCTTCGAACCTTTCTTTCTCTTCTTCTTGGAGAGTTTTCTTTCCTTTCTTGTGCCCTGGTGAATAATTGTTGACAGATGACTGTATGCAACTAGCGAGGTTGGCAGTGCAGCCAATTTCTTTGTCATATTTAGATATGTTGCTATAATACACATAATAATGACTGTTTTATTAACTCACATTTCGCCAAAATATATCTGGAACTAATCAATCCAAGATTTTTATCATATACTACATGTTTCTAGTAAATTTGGTCAGCATAACAGCCTATTCATCAGAATCAAATTTGCCACAAACTTTGAAATAGAGATGGACGTACTACCAAAATACAGAAATATACAGAAATCGTATTACTAGTTGCTTTATCTTGTCTTAGGTGTAAACGGGCGAACTCGTTAAAGGTCCAAGATGATAGATAACGGAAATCGATGGTTAGTCATTTTAAATGAAGGCGTAGTTGGTTGAGTGGTAAGCGTGACAGCCACCCATCCCAGTTAGTCTGGGTGCAATCCCAGCCGAGGTCGCTGAGATTTTTCTGAGGTGTAAAATCTTCCTTCGGAAGGGAAGTAAAGCCGTTGCCTAGCAAAAGCAAGTATCGGACTAACGTTCCTTCTGCGATCTACGTTCGGGCCAGGCCGGCGCCGGTTTTGTTCAATAAACACTTTAGGATTATCAGGAGTTGCACATTGAAAGATGTTTCCCTAATCCCAAGCACTACTACTGATTCCCTGTGCAACTTCAGCTAGTCTAGATCGATAACGGAGTAGCAGCTACGGGTGGTCGTACAAGGTCAAGCTCAAGCTCAAGCTCGATGGTTAAAGTCATTTTTAAATCAGAGATGAGGGCAACATGGATACCATTTGAAAGGAGGTTAGGCCATTTCGAAATCCAAGATTGCGGCCTATAGTGACCAAGAAACTGTGAAAACAAGTATCAATATGGGTATCATTTAAAATAATCATAAAATACCGTAATTTATGAATTTAGGCCATTTTGAAAACAAAGATGGCGGTTTCGGGTAACTACCACAGTAAAAACCATGATCAATATATATCTATATCGCTTTTGCAATGATGGTCACTAGATGACGGAAACTGATGATTGAGGACATTTTGCAATCAATCAATCCAATATGGCGCCTTTTGGTTACCTCAAATCAATAAACCCACCTTCGATATGACCTATTTATAGCATTCATATCGAGCAGAACCTTTTCGAATTATTTCTGAAAAAAAAGATTCTCGTAGGCTATAGACTGTGCTCGTAATGTGTTCCTATATAACCAGTGTGGAAATGTTTTACCTCTTCACCATGTCATCGGAATTGTACACAGGGAACTATTGGTAGAGGTGCAAATAAATAGTTGAATCACATATTTGATTTTAGCAATGAATTTGACAGCTTCGTACAACTATGATAGCATACTGCGGCTATCATATTTCTTTTTCAAATTTTCTTAAATTCGCAGAGTTCAGACGAAAATAATGAATCTACTAATAACAGCTTATTGAAACTGGTTGCAATGAAAAATGTTATTTGGTAGTACGTTCATCTCTATAATATTTTTGTTGCAAATTTGATTCTGATGAATAGGCTGTTATGCTGGCCAAATTTGTTAGAAACATGTAGTATGTGATAAAAATGTTGGATTGATTAGTACCAGATAAATGCGAAATGTGTGTCAATAAAACGGTCATTATTATGTGTATTATAGCAACATATCTAAATATGACAAAGAAATTGGCTGCACTGCCAACCTCGCTAGCTGCATACACTCATCTGTCATATGGCACAAGAAAGGCATGATAACCAAAAATACGAAGCCAGTTGTCTCTTTTTGTCTTAGGTTTACCCGGATCTCATTTGACTGGTGCTCACTGGGGAAATTGAAAGCTGATCTATTCATTTGAGAGGATCAAACGAAGGAGGTTGAATATGAATTGCGACTCATTTGAAAGCAGCGGTGAGTGAAGTGCCATGAACCCAGCTTCAGAATAACAACAACTGATGCGTTAAATGAATGTGAATGCTACTGCAGACGACTGATTGACTGCGTTCATTCAGTTTCGATTGAATGAAATGAAATTTTACTGCACTGCTTCTGTCATAATATCGCGATTTTGCATAACGAAGGGCTAAATAAATATGGACCAACAGGTCTGTGCCACAAAAGGAGAAGGGCTAAAGGCAAGATGGAGAGAAAGGTGGGAACATTTGACACTTTATGCATGGCGGCTGGGGCCCTTGAAGTAAACATCAACATCCGAACGAGCATCCTGATTCTTTGGCGCACGATGAAAAGTGAGAAAAATCCAAGCTTCACTTCGGATCTATCGATAAGAACACTTATGGACACTTTTTACCTCGAAAAAAAAACCGATTAAATTAACTATGACCGATCCGAAACAAAACTTATGGCAACAGAAGGGCCCACTACGTCAACTGTTGTGCTTTTCTTCTTCATATCCTCTTGTTTTTTCGGCTTCATCAAAGAAAAATGACAACTGCACTCACACGCAGAAAAAAATGTGCACACCTGTATCCGTCTTGGGCTAAAGGATATTGTTCCAGAAAACAGCACTGCGTTATGCAACGTTTTGTGCAGGTTGATTATACCAGGTGCAAGTGGTGCCAAATTCATCACGTTCATTCTGAATTCAAAAGTCCTTTTTAGATTACAGGATTGATAAAATTGGTTAAATGAGTTAAACTAATCCATCAAATTCGGTTGTAAAAATTGTCTTGCGTTTAAACCAAAATGGGAGGCTTATTACTACCGCTACATTCTAAATTTCAAGCGCAAATAGCAAATACAATTGCTAGTTACACCAAAAGCTTACTGGCAACCTTACAGCGGCATTTAAGAAGCAGTTGGTGCGTCGTGTACGCTTCAGTGAATCTCTCAATAAAAATTCCAACGTATAGGACGAACTTGTTAATAATTATTGGAGTATACCAAATATCAAACGTAGTTAATTTAATCGTGCGTGCAAACTCAAAAAAGACGGGAGCGGACAATGTCAGAACCACCACAACGAATTCTCAAGACTATAAATGGTACTGGCTTTCAATTTCCAAGCAAAAACGTGATTGGAACACCAGCGCACCACCTGTTTTTTTTCCAATACGGTGCACATGCGCCGGGCATGTCATGTTTGTTCTTAAACGACTTTTTTCTTCGCTCCTTAGAGCGTTACAGTAGTTCTGTGCAAAAGTTTGAGCTTAGAGATACAAAGAGGCATGAGTTCGGGCTTCCGAGTTATTTTTTTTTTTTCATCAGCTGTATAAGTATAGTCAAACATGAAATTTCAGAAACAACTAACGTACCGTTAGTAGCACAGCACCGCGCACCGGCTGGCTGGCTGGTTTGATTGCAGAGGGGAAGGAGCACTCTGACCAAGAACTTATTTCTCGTAACACTTCGATATGGCTTAAAGCCGCAGGCAAATTACTCTTACGTATGTGTTGGTGACCATACTGACATAAAAATAAATTCGCGTTAAAAATTATATAATTAACCCAAGACTTGAACCGACAATCATTGTCTCACCGAAGACACCCCTTTACTAACTGAGCTAACGCGATACATAGCAGCGTGATGGCAAAGTGGCATACATAAGTTTCGCTTGAGCGTGAACGATCCAAGCGCAGAGCTCCTGCTCGTGCATACATGGGTATGGGACATTACATGAGTAAAAATGCTCGAAGATATGACATGCTCAGCGAGCTTGTTTACATGGACTTCGAAAATTTTTGATTCCGATTCAGTGCAAGAAATTGCTTTTAAATTCTAACACCATGTAAACAAGCTCTCTGAGCGTGCCATATCTTCGAGCATTTTTACTCATATGACGTCACCTTGCAATGTCCCATACCCATGGCATGCACGGGCAGCAGCTCAATACGCTTGAATCGTTCACGCTCAAGCGAAACTTATGTATGTCACTTTGCAAAGGCGTTGTTATGTATCGCTATAGCTCAGTTAGTAAAGGGGTTTCTTTGGTGAGATATTGATTGTCGGTTCAAGTCATGGTAATTGTTTAACGCGAATTTATTTTTATGTCAGTATGGTTACCAACACATACGTAAGAGTTATTTGCCTGCGACGTCAAGCCATAACCGAACTTTTGAATGAGAATGAAGTTCCGGGCCAGAGAACTCCTTCCACTCTGCAATCAAGCCAGCCAGCCAGCCAGCTGTGCTACTAACGGTACATTATTTGTTTCTGAAATTTTATGTTTGACATATAAGCTGATGAAAAAAATATTAACAAAACTCGGAGGAGCAAGAACTTATGCCTCTTTTTATCTCTAAACCTCAAGCCTTACACAGAACTACTGCAACGCACTAAGGAAAGAAGAAAACAGTTGTTTAGGGACAATTCATAAATTACGTAACGCTTTTAGGGGGAGGGGGTACGACAAGTTGTGACATAGGGGGAGGGGGAGTAAGCTAGATCGTTACGTAATATGTTTTCACCGAAGAATTTTTTTTTTCAATGAACAACGTATTAGAAGAGGGGGGATGGAGACATTTGTGACAATTTGTTACACGGGGGGAGGGGGAGTCAATTTTGGGCAATTTTTCCGTTACGTAATTTATTAATGGCCCTTATCCACAAGCATGACATGCCCGGCGCATGTGCACCGTATTGTCTAAAAGAAAAAAGAGAAGAAACAGGTGGTTCACTGAAGTGTTCCAATAACGTTTTTGCTTGGAAATTTAAAGCCAATGCCATTCTCAATGATAGGTACGGGACCATTCATAAATTACGTAACGCAAAAATTGCCCAAAATTGACTCCTCCCTCCCCCATGTAACAAGTTGTCATAAATTTCTCTATCCCCCCTCCCCTATTACGTAACAAATTCCTCGAAAAAAAATTGTTACGTAACGATCTGGCTTACTCCCTCTCCCCCATATGTCACAATATGTCACAACTTCTCGTACCCCCCCCCCCCCTCCCCCCTAAACGCGTTACGTAATTTATGAATGGTCCCTAATCACCAGATGGAACTTTCTAAATGGAGCCTAACTTTGCAGGGATGATTGCTTTCGACGATAGCATGTTTTTGTTACAGCTCGGCAAAATTGCATACGCAGCTCTCTGCATATTTATTTGTATGATCGTTATCTTATTGTTGTTTTTTCATCAGATTTTTAAATGATCCTAGGGATCAAAATCAACGAATGTTCTGTGCATGATTACATTTTACTGGATACATTTCAAGATAAATGCCGTAACTTCGTCAGTTTTCACTATTTTCACATACATGTTTAACAAACATAAGACTACTAGGGTGGCACAAATTTTCAAATTCAGTGGAACCGATCTAGAACTACGATCACCATTAACTAAATACAAAATTTTGATTTGATATGCTGCATTATATTTTGGCACAAATGGTTTAAAGTTTGTAAATAATTTAACATGGATAAACAATCAACAATATTTAAATTCGTGTAGACAGTTTCCTATATGTTCTAAAAATGTACAATGCTAACTCCGGCAGATACTAGTACAGTGTACAACTTTTCCAAGAAAAGTAATAGGCTACGACTTCTGGTTCTAAAGTTATTCTGTATACCCACAGTGTCTATATCGTTCAAGAAAATTGAATTTATCTGAATACCCTGGCTGATATTGCAATCAAGTTGACCAACCTCTCATTATAAAATTATTATTATGACAGAGGAACAACATCTCATAGTAATTTTCTGGCTAATAAAATTTTAAATGGTTTAACCTGTAGGAGAAGTATGATTAAAACCGACACCAAAAGCTTTAGATACTTTTTGTCTGAGTTGTCACAAAACCAATAAAATTATATTTTTTGTGTAGAATACTTGTTTGGAAGGTTCTTGGCAAGACCTATTTTTGTGAGGTCCTCAAAAAATTAATTTAATAAAAAATAATTTTCGCTACACTTTATCATTGAAAATGTAATATGTACGTGTGTGTCATAGTGAAAGTAATGGAATTTTCGTTTTTGACAGTGCACTACATCGGTGCAATCGGTGCAACACTCATTCAAACTTGGGTGTAATCAGTCTATCTGTTTATTTGCACTACACCAGTGTAGCACCAAGAAAAAACCAATACGCTATAAGTGTGATGTATAGATAAGTATGTGTGATACAAATATGTGCATATTGTAGCTTCATCACAAAAAGTTTAGTGTTATAAGCAAGAGTGTTTCATCCTATATGATTTTTTCATAACATGGTTGTTTTCAAATAATCCTTCCGAACATCATTGCAACCTTCAATGTCATTTTAAATTAAGAGAAGAGTTACACACGTTGTACATTCTTTGCTGTTAAAATTCATTCACGCGGTAAAGCTACCTACTTCAAGTTTTGACTTTTCGGGATTCTGATCAGCAACGACCCAACGATGTATACAAAAGATCAACGTCTCACTGTGATAAAGTTTATCCAGGATAATCCTAGAGACCAAACAAAACATTTTTTTTTAAATTCAAAAGGGACTGATAAGCAATACACATAATAAAAGCCTTCCTGTGCATTTCTGCTTTTGGTATAGTGTGATAATAGTGGATTGAACTATCACAAAGATTTCCCCAGTCATTCGTAATGGATCACAAATATACATAACCATCTAAACAGCGTGTCGGTTTTATCCCAACAGCGAACATTATTCCAAAACCCAACAAAAATATAAAATGGTTCAAACCCGTCTTCAATGCGCACAGTTGATGATACAAAAGGCAGATTTAATGCGTACTCAAAAATGATGTTTTGAAAATCTTTAACCCTCTCCTGGTCAGCATGGCAAGCAGAAAATTATCAAAAGTTTAGCAAAGCGAAATTGATGCTGGCAGAGTTTCTGCGAGCATTTTGCGCGATTTGTGCAAGAATTCTGGCAACGAATTTGCTCAAATGCAACAACCATTTCTGACAGAAGCGGTTACACCAACCGATGCTGCTCACTTTTATCCAGAATCGAGCCAGAAATGTACGACCAAGATCTCTGCACGCTTCCTGCCACCAGGTAGGAATTGCCAGGATCTTTGAACAGTTTATGTCCGAGTTAGGCCAGGGTTTAGCTCGGTTCCTATCAAAATTTGCCAGAAAACGCGAGCGAAACTGAGTTCGCCCTAGCTCAACCCGACAGGATACGCGCAGAAATCTGACAGGGCTGCCAAACCAAGACTTACAGAAATCTAGCAGAGGGGTCTGCCAGAAAATTTGCTCACTGGGTTAGTGCTCAAATTTTTATTTGGCTTGAAAAAACTTTTGTAGGTGGGTTTCGTGATGAGAAAAACGAAAATAATGTTGATAATTCATGTAAGCCATGAATTTTTCATTAAAGCCTTAAAATAAGTAGGCCGCCTAGAGGCGGTGTTGGGCACCTGGGCGAATCAACAAAAAAACTTTTTTTCTTCTAGTTACTTCAACATAAGCGAATTCAGATGGTTTATATTTTGGACTCCATTAGAACTCAAATTACCAAAGTTAAGGAGTATTTCTCTAGTACTTTGGTTGTTTAATTATTGACTTCTAATTTATAGTGACCAGTGCACTATGGTCCCAAACCTGTATTTAGGAAGACAAAACTGTTTGCGCCTAAACCGTTGGTTTTAGATATATAGTATCTTCGGCAAACTTTCTTGGAACTTTCTTGCCGATTTTTTTTTATCTTAGTTGAATTAGGGTGGTCCTTGTGGTTAGGATGTTCAACGTATCAACTTCTTAGATATGTAAAATTCAGCTACATAAGGTTCTACAAAGTTATAAATCAATCAAATTGAAGCAACTTTTCTGAAAAAACTATGTGGCTATCTCTAATGGTTCATGTGATATGATTTTTGCAATATTTAAGGTAGGGTGGCTCGTTAAAAATTGGCTTTCTATTAATATCTTTTTATGTGTTAATTTCTCGCTAATACTTTGTTCTAGAAGTTTTTAGAACTTTTGTAAATACACATTTTTTCCGAAGCAATGAAGTTTCTATCTGTTTTGTTTGCATGGTTATAGGTGATTTTCAAAACAAAAATGGTGTTTTTCAAAGCTATATATCTTCCAACATTGCAAATGGATTTTCAATCTTTTAATTTCATTTGAAATATCGGAACTTTTCTAGTTTTTGGTGAAAAAACTGCGGGAGCGTTATTTCTGTAAAATAAATAATTATTTTTTGAAAATGGTGTATTTTTCAAAAAAAATCGTTCATAACTTTTCAAATAGACGAGATAATCACTTTGTTACTTCAGCAAAAATATTCGCCATGCAAAGTTCTAAAAGTGCTGCAAACAAAGTATTTGCGATAAATCAATGTATGAAGTTGAAGTGACAAATGAGAAATAGTGATTTTAAGGGGTCATGTTTTCATCGCTCAATCTCTTATGGTAAAATCAACTAAGAAACAGTCAATGTGTGTGATAATGCCGAATGTCATGGCAATTCTATTAGATTTGTAAACGTTTTTGAAAGAACAGTCTACCGTACATCTAAATGGTACAGTGGATTTACAGTAGTGTTAGCTGCAAACTATATACTTAAGTGAGCATAGATAACTTTTGTTGGCCGACTTAATTCTAAGTCGGCCAACAAAAGTTATCTATGCTCACTTAAGTAAATCCTTTTTGGTTTGGACTAGTGCTCAAAACGAGTGCAAGAAAGAAAATGCTTGAGTTCACGTCTTGTTATTTTAAAATAAAATCTTGAAACGAGTTTGTTATTCATAGCAGCGGAAATTATTATATGCTTTTCCAATATTTATGCAATGTTTGAAACTATAAATTAATTATCAACTATAATGACGGCTGTGGGTAAGTTACGGAAAGATTCTCAATTTTTTGTTACTTCAAAACAAATAAAAGTAAGAGGTCTGAAAATCGCTAACCGCGAACTGGTAAAATAACTCATAAAGCATAATTCCCTAGTATCTATATAATGCATGATGACGGTTGCTTTATTGGCCACGTAATAGATAACTTTTATTTAGAGTTTACTATAGTACGCTATTAACACTATTGTAAATTCACGCTCACATGTAGTTGTACAGTAGAATGTTGTGTTTTCACAAAGTGTCACATGTTCAATAGATTTTCTGTGACTTTTGGTATTATCACACACATTGACTATTTCTCAGTTGATTTTATTATAAGAGACTGAGCGATGAAAACGTGACCCCTTAAAATCACTATTTCTCATTTGTCACTTCATACATTGATTTATCGCAAATACTTTGTTTGCAGCACTTTTAGAACTTTGTATGGCGAATATTTTTGCTGAAGTAACAAAGTGATTATCTCGTCTATTTGAAAAGTCATGAACGATTTTTTTTGAAAAATACACCATTTCCAAAAAATAATTATTTATTTTACAGAAATAACGCTCCCGCAGTTTTTTCACCAAAAAATTGAAAAGTTCCGATATTTCAATTTTTTGGTGAAAAAACATAAAAAATTGAAAAGTTCCGATATTTCAAGCGATATATCGCTTTGAAAAACACCATTTTTGTTTTGAAAATCGCCTGTAACTATGCAAACAAAAGAGATAGAAACTTCATTGCTTCGGAAAAAATGTGTGTTTACAAAAGTTCTGAAAACCTCTAGAACAAAGTTTTAGCGAGAAATTAACACATAAAAAGATATTAATAGAAAACCAATTTTTAACGAGCCACCCTACCTTAAATATTGCAAAAATCATATTACATGAACCATTAGAGATAGCCACATAATTTTTTCAGAAAAGTTGCTTCAATTTGATTGATTTATAACTTTGTAGAACATTATAAAAGCTGAATTTTACATATCTATGAAGTTGATACGTTGAACATCCTAACCACAAGGACCACCCTAATTCAACTAAGATAAAAAAAAATCGGCAAGAAAGTTCTAAGAAAGTTTGCCGAAGATACTATGTATCTAAAACCAACGGTTTAGGCGCAAACAGTTTTGTCTTCCTAAATACAGCTTTGGGACCATAGTGCAGTGTCTGCTGGCGATGGTTTCACTTATCCTGTTTTATTTTTTAATTTAAGAAGATCGTGTAAAAGAGGATTTTTCCAGATTCTTCAGGTGAAATTCCGAAGTAAACAAACAAAAAAGAACAAAATTTGTTTGTGGTTACGTATATTGTATATACGGCCACGGAAAGTTCTTTTTGCGCGCAATCGAAAAATCTAGTCATTCGTGGAATAGCTTTGAACTAGCTCTAAATAACAAAAATGCTGAAATTTTAAAACCTCACCTAGGATAATGAGCCTATTTTCGCCCTAACCATGTGAAGCCAGTGATTAGAGCAGCGTTAGTCATCCTTGTTCAACGCATTGGAAAGCAAAGATACTGGTGCCGATTCATACGCATTGTATCAATTGTATTCCGAGTAATTAATTAAATGGTGAGGCACCCTTTCAAATACGACTAAAATGGGCTCTTCTCTCTAATATGCTCGAAAACTTAACGCTTAACGTGAACGAAACAGAATGTAATGCAACATAAGTACATGGGAGAATGTATTACACAGTACAAAAGGAGAAAAAAATATTCCGCCAACTTACCCCAGACTCCCCTAAATATAATTAAATGATAAGAACATCCATATTCTAACAGCAGCATTCACCCAAAGATTTTAAAACATGATTCTTTTCAACTAAAATTGCACATAAAGCTAGTTTCGGTGCGATAAGTAATCACAAAAGACTGATTTTTTTTTCGCCCAGGTGCCCAACACCGCCTTTATACGGGCAAAGTGTTTTACCAAAAAAGCTAAACTTCCGAATTATTCAACTAAACCAATTCACATCTACAGTAAAATGCTACTAACAGGCTACTCAAAAAAAATTTTAGTTATTAAAATTTCCAAAAATAGTTAAAATTTGTTTAATGAAGATTACCACTAAACACAAAATAGTTTTTTTCCACGTTTCCATCGAATTTTCAACTTTGAGCTTCAATTTCCTTTAACAGAAAGCTACGATTATTCAAACAATGTATATGTATGAAAGGTGTGAGCGTTGGGAAGAAATACTAGTGCGGATGACAACATACAAATTTATTTATGGAGAAAGTCGCAGTGGATCGGTTTTATTCGTAATTCCCCTAAAATTGCTAGTCGTAACCCGGTGAACCTATGATTGATGGCACTCAGAAGAAGTTCATGTATGTTATATTTCAACCAAGCGACTGTCTGTCGGTACGGTATGGTTCGAAAACGCGCTACGGAGTAAACAAATGGTTCGTGGTAATTGGCCGGTTCGAGCCCATTCGCCTACCTCCCTGTTTTTTTCCGGTTCTTTTTTTTCTAATTACGATATGATGTTCATATCGCGATGTTTTATTTGAAAGATGCTTTTTGTTAGATATATTTGAACGACATCAGATTCAATGAAAATTTACAGGTTTCGTTCAAATTGTTGTAAAATGACTGATGCAACTAGCAATATAAGTGGCCTTAATGTTCAGATGTTATCGTCATAAACAGCCAGATTTGAAGGGCATTAGTTTTGGATCTTGATGTTTTTGCTGCCTGTAAGCGGAATCGATAGTATTAAATAAAATAATAAGGGAAAGTTCCCGGTTATGGCATATCTGTTATTTCTTGCATGTAGCACGCTTTATTGCATTTTTGACAAAGTTATATTCTAAGCTTTTGGGTTTATGATGGTATTACTATCATTATCGCTGGATGCTCCGTTCAAACATTTTTGGGTTCAATCAAAATGCGCTGGCTGAATTTTCTATTGAATACTCATTAGCTCTGAAATTTTAAGCAGAATAATATTTTTTCGAAATTGCTTATGGTAAACGAAATTGTAAACTTTTGGTTGGTTAGTGAACATAAACAGTGTAGAGTTTTAAAATGTTATTTTTGTGCTCTATATTAATAGCGTCTAAACCATTGGTTTTGCGGTTAGTTCGGAAAATTTTCGTTATTTCCAAATGCGTTTTTTTGATTCCAAACAAATTCAAATAGAGACTTACTCTATTCAGTAAAGTTGTAGCTAATTCTAATACCAACAAAGGAATTTGTTGAGAACACTTGTAAAGTCATGAAGAGGCTGATCATGTTATGTGGACGTCGAGATTCTATGTAGGAATAAATGTTGAGTTTACCTAATCGGTTATAATATTGTCATGATTTAATCACTGTAGTGTAGTAAGTAGCGTAATATGTTGTTTGATTAGAAGCATAAGTTCCAGTTTTCTAGCTCCCACTCCCTCAGACCGCCAAAGCTTTAGATTTTTTTATGACAAAGTTATGATTTTTTTCAATAATCAAACCGCAAGTTAATATATGAATGTGATGTTTTGTAATATATTTTTGCATTTGCGAAGTTGTTTATTAATTACAAATACCTTCAAACTGATCTAATTGACTGACATTGTACTTTGAGGAATCTAATTTTTCGAATTTGTCCATGAATACTGGAAAAATTCGAAAAATTAGATTCCTCAAAGTAAAATGTCAGTCACTTTGTTAACTTCTAATTTTATCAGATTATCATATCACAAAATAATTAGTCTACAGCATCGAAATAGCAGGTCTAGATCGTATATTAGTATTCCAAATAACAATTGGCTTATTAAATAGAATTGATCAGTAAAAATGATTTTATGGAAACATGACTTTGTGAGGCTAAAAAAGTCACCTTTCTTCTAACGTTACTAGAGGCAAATAGATTGTCTACCTTTTGAGATACTGCGCGCCCTTTGTGGAATTCTGCAGAAACGGTTAGAGATACGATCAAACCGACTAAAAATTCACCCTTTAGGGTAACAAAATTGCCTATTTACCCTAAAAAAATTACATTCAATATTTTTTTTGTTGGTCGTTATTGGGATTCAATCGCCCTAACCTTTATAGTTTTAGCGCGAACATAGCGTTGCTGTCTCTAATATGTACCGTTCGAACCGATCTGTCCCGCCCCAACGCCCCGTTACCCATACCTTTAACTTATAAAGTAATGAGCTTATTTTCACCATGTTTCTATTTGCCATCTTTGTTCAACGCATTGGGCGACAATTGAGGCACTAAATTCGAATTTTCGTTGCTCTCAAATACGGGCATTTCATTGTTTGCAGGGCATTTGTGTTGTTAGATTGATTCAAAACAACGAAGCAAAGCTCTTGAACCCAATTCATACGCATTCCATCGATTGTAGGCCGAGTAATTTATGAATTAGTGAGGTACCTTCCTTTTTACCCTATGTAAAAGTAATGGTAGTAGGCCTTTTTGTAGATGGATATACTGGATATATTTTTCCTAGAATTCATTTTAATTCAATATGTTGAACACCCAGAATTGGAACTTAAAATCGCAACGAAAGACGTTGTAACAATGGGAAAAATTGAAAAGTGCTCTAAGCATCAGATGCTCAAGAAAACATGAAAACCGAGTGACTGTCGATCGAGCCAGTAAGAGACACAACTATTCTGATAGAACAACATTGTTGTTCAAGTTGTAAGTTACAATATTACATCATCACAAAGTGTTAGGAAGTTGATAGAACTGCTGATCATCGGCAATTGTCGCGTCTTCGCGTTTGAATAACTAGATACTTCAATGGGTATCAAAGTTGCTAAACTTTCGTATTCTTTAGTTGCTGTTACCATTCAGCTCTTCCTTGCCGAACACCTGAAATGAATGAATAATAAAATATTTTCATACTTTACTTGATGGGCCATATCGTGTCGGTTTCGAAATGTATATATATATATATATATATATATATATATATATATATATATATATATATATATATATATATATATATATATATATATATATATATATATATATATATATATATATATATATATATATATATATATATATATATATATATATATATATATATATATATATATATATATATATATATATATATATATATATATATATATATATATATATATATATATATATATATATATATATATATATATATATATATATATATATATATATATATATATATATAGTTTAGTTAGTAACGTTATAGCAGATCAACTTAAAGGTCGTGAGTTCAAATCTATGTTTTCTCTCGTTTTATATAGCGTTTTATATAAAACTTAAAATAGCTCAAGCCAGTTTACTGTGCATCTCTCCTTTTTTATGTGTTCATTACAGCAAATTAAGTTTTCAAGTGCTTAATCCTCAAAAAGGCAAGCTAAAATCGTGGCTTTAACAGGCATTGCTCCTAAAACCCGGTGATATTAAGTCTTTTTTGGCTTTCTATCAGTGAGAGAATTGAAAGCCCGAAAAAGCTGCATCATTTCTGTTCATAATTACAAGTTTATTCAAATTAGAGGATAATTATTGTAACCAGCCGTGCCTCTGAGAACTTGCCTTTCTGAGGGTTAAAGAATATTAGTAATGCATATATTTTAAACATGGTATACAACACATAAATGATCTGATAGAACGTTTAACAGATGAGTAATTATTGTATTCATCATTAAAGTTGTTTTGAAAAAGGGATATTTCAGTGTATCAGTGATTATGCAATGAGAGCAGATTCGTGCCTCAAGAGACATGATCTTCTACAATTAACAAAACAAATCAAAGCTTTTTGAGCGATTTAGTGGAGGGGATAATTAATACCTTAATACCTCGGCATGCAAAAAATGGATTGCGTTAAAATCGTTATCAATATGATGGCTTCATTCGTCAGTACAGTATTAAAATTCGCACAAAAAACGGGTGTTACACGCAACCCAATGATTAAATTTTAAGAGCATTTATAGTATGTTTATAAAAGTGCATCATAAACCTACATGATGGTTGAATCAGTTTATTTGTACCCTGCGTGTTTGGCTAGCGTATCATCTACTGCCCCCACAAACATTCAAACTATTCACTATGAACACCATAAAAGCACCTAACAAGAATTCTTTTTAATCAGTTTGATTTTTCATTGCGCCTGAGCTAGAAAATATGCTAGCCTCCCACAGAAATACGCCATATGCACCTCAGAGAGCTTGGAAGCGCCCTACGAGTTGGGATATTCTATCCACTACCATCTCATGAGCTCAAATACTCATACCAACGCCCCAAAGAGATACAGTATATGCGCCCCACAAAATCTGAAAGCACCCGGCAAGTTAGGATAGACTATTCGCATAACGCCCCATGAGCATACTACCTACCCGTTAGCCCAACATACTCATACTACTGACCCATAGAGCCTGAAAACACCCTGCAACTTAGAATAGATTATTTCCGCCTCATAAGCTTAAATACTCATTTATATGCGCCCCAAAGATACTGAAACCGGTTGAAAGCGCCTTGAAAGTTTGGAAAGTTTATTGCCCACCTATCTAATTGCCAGGCGAGCCATGGGAATATCATACTAGCTCTCCAGCGAGTGTGGAAGTGCTCTGCAATATATGGGAATATCATACTAGCGCCCAATACAGTCTCGGAGTGCCGTGCGAACTATGAGAATATCGGACTTGCGCCCTAGGCAATTTAAGAGAGCCCTGCGACCTATGCGAACATCAAACTGGTGCCCGAGAGACTCTGAGAGCGCCCTGCGAGCAATGTGAATATCATGCTGGCGCCCCATAGAGTCATATTAGCGCCCTGTGAGCTATGAGACGTAACGACGCTGAATCCCTCTGGATAAAGACTCGACACGTCAATCGTTGTTTACCATTTATCTGTCAGTGCCATTCCAATAGAGCACGAGACCTGTAAATGGCCCTCGTTCCAGGAGGTTTCGAAGCGATTTTCTTCGGAATGAGGGCTTTTGACAGGTCTCGTGCTCGATTGGAATGACACTTACTGATAAATAATAAGAATAAGATAGAGATGGCGAGTCTTTATCCAGAGGGATTCAGCGTCTTTAATGAGAAGCACCCCAGCGAGTGCGGAAGCGCTCTCCGAGCTATGGGAATATCATACTAGTACTGCAGAGAATCTTACAGCGCCCTACGAACTATGAGAATATTAGACTAGCGCCCTAGAGAGTTTGAGAGCGCCCTGCGAACTATGTGAATATCGTAATAGCACTCGATAGAATTTATGAGCGCCCTGCAATCCATGAGAATATTAAACTAGCGAATTTATAAGCGCCCTGTAATCTACGAGAACATCAGACTAGTAACCTAGAGAGTTTGAGAACGCCCTGCGAGCTATGGGAATATCATACTAGCGTCCCAAAGAAACGAAGAGCGCCCTACGAGATATGTAAATATCATACTAGCGCCCCATAGAGTCTCGGAGCGCCGTGCGAACTATGAGAATATCGGACTTGCGCCCTAGGGAGTTAAAGAGAGCCCTGCGACCTATGCGAATATTAAACTGGTGCCCGAGAGACTCTGAGAGCGCCCTGCGAGCAATGTGAATATCATGCTGGCGCCTCATAGGGTCATATTAGCACCATAGGGAGCTTGAGAGCGCCCTGTGAGCTATGAGAAGCACCCCAGCGAGTGCGGAAGCGCTCTCCGAGCTATGGGAATATCATATTAACGCTCCAGAGAATCTTAGAGCGCCCTGCGAACTATGAGAATAACAGACTAGCGCCCCAGCGAGTTTGAGAGCGCCCTGCGAACTACGTGAATATCGTAAAAGTGTTTGAATCTAAGAGCGCCCTGTGAACGATGAGAATATAAGATCAGTCCCCTAGAGAGTTTCAGATTGCCCTGCGAGCTATGGCTCGAGAGAGCCTAAGAGCGTCCAGCGAGCCATGTGAATATCATTACAACGCCCCATAGAGCCAAACTAGCGCCCTGCGAGCTATCAGAATACCATACTAGAGCTCCAGTGAGTGTGGAAGCTTCGAGCTATGGGAATATCATGCTGGCGTCCTAGAGAGTGCAGAAGCGTCCAGCGAACAATGAGAATATCAGACTAGCGCCCTCAAGAATTTGAGATTACCCTACGAGCTATGGGAACAAAATACTTGCGCCAGAGAGAATGTGAGAGCGCCCTGCGAACAATGTGAATATCACACTAGAGCCCCATAAAGCCATACTGACGCCCTAGAGAGCCTAAGAGCGCCCTGCGAGCTATGAGAATATCAAACTAGCGCCCTAGTGAGTTTTAGAGTGCCCTGCGAGTTATGGGAATATCGTACTAGCGCACGAGAGAATCTGAGAGTGCCCTGCAAACTATGAAAATATTTGCTAGCGCTCCAGAGAATTTGTGGGAAACCTAGAAACTAAGAGAACATCACACTAGCGCTCTAGAGAGTTTGGGAGCGCCATGCGAGCTATGGGAATATCGTACTGGCACCCCAGAGAATCCGAGAGCACCCTGCGAACTATTGAAATATCAGACTAACGCCCCAAAGAATCTGTGCGCACCCTGCGAACTATGAAAACTATGAAAAGAGGTTGGGAGCGCCCTGCGAGCTATGGGGATATCACACTGGCACCAGAGAGAATCTGTGGACGCCCTGCAGACGATGATAGTTTCAAAATATCCTAGAGAGTTTGAGAGCGCCCTGCGAGGAATATCATGCTGGCGCTCGAGAGAATCTGAAAGCGCCATGATATGCTGACTGCGAGCTATGTGAATATCATTCTAGCGCCCCATAGAATCTCGGAGCGCCGTGCGAACTATGAGAATATCGGGCTTACGCCCTAGGGAATTTAAGAGAGCCCTGTGACCTATGCGAATATTAAACTGGTGCCCGAGAGACTCTGAGAGCGCCTTGTGCGGAAGCGCTCTCCGAGCTTTGGGAATATCATACTAGCACTCCAGAGAATCTTAGAGCGCCCTACGAACTATAGAGTTTGAGTTTGAGAGCGCCCTGCGAACTATGTGAATATCGTAAAAGCGCTCGAAAGAATCTAAGAGCGCCCAGCAATCTATGACAATATTAGACTAGCGCCCCAGAGAATTTGTAAGCGCCCGGCAAATTAAGATAACATCAGACTAGTAACGTAGAGAATTTTGTGAATATCATACTAGCGCCCTGAAGAGCTTGAGAGCGCCCTGTGAGCTATGATACTACGTATCATACTGGGGCCCTAGCGAGCATGGAAGCACTCTTCGAACTATGGGAATATGATACTGGTACTCTAGAGAATCTGAGAGCACCCTACGAACTATGGGAATGTCAGATTAGCGCAATAGCGAGTTTGGGAGCGCCCTGCGCTCGAGAGAATATGAGAGCGCCCTACGAGCTATGTGAATATCATACTTGCGCCCTATAGAGTCATACTGGCGCCCTAGAGAGCCTGAGAGCGTCCAGCGAGCTATGAGAATATCTTTATAACATCCCAGCGTGGAAGCGCTCTCCAAGCTATGTGGATATCACAATAGCACCCCATAGGGTCTCGGAGCGTACTGCGGGCTATGAGAATATCAGACTAGCGCCAATGTGAGTTTTAAAGTGCCTGGCGAGCTATGGGAATATCACACTGGCGCCCCAGAGAATCTGAGAGCGCCCTGCAAACTATGAGCATATCAGACTACCCTACAGAGTTTGAGAGCGCCCTGCGAGCTATGGGAATATCATGCTGGCGCTCGAGATAATCTGAGAGCGCCTCGCGCACTATGCGAATATCATACTAGCGCCCCATAGTCATACTAGCGCCCTAGAGAGCTTAAAATCGAACTATAGGAATATTAGACTAACGCCCTGCGAACTATAGGAATATTAGACTAACGCCCCAAAGAAGCTGTGGGCGCTCTGCGAACTATGAAAATATCGGACTACCGCCTGAAGAGTTTGGGCGCTCGAGAGAATCTGAGAGCACCCTGCGAGCTATGGGAATACCATACTAGCTCCCCATACAGTTATACTAGCGCCCTGGAGAGCTATGAGAATATTGAACTAGCACCCTAGTGAGTTTGAGAGTGTTTATGCTAGCGCTCCAGAGAACTCGTGAGCGCCCTGCAAACTAAGAGAATATCGAAGTAGCGTCCAAGAGAGTTCGAGAGCGTCCTACGAGCTATGGGAATATCATGTTGGTTCTCGAGAGAATCTGAGAGCGCCTCGCGAGCTATGTTAATATTTTATTAGCGCCCCATAGTCATACTAGCGCCCCAGAGAGTCCGAAAGCGAGCTATGGGAATATCATACCGGCGCCAGAGAGAATCTGAGAGCGCCCTGCGGACGATGAGAGTTTCATAATATCCTAGAGAGTTTATCATGCTGGTGCTCAAGGGATTCTGAGAGCGCCCTGCGAGCTCTGTGAATATCGTACTAGAGCCCTGAAGAGCTTGAGAGCGCCTTGTGAGCTATGATATAGCGAGTAGGAAAGCATTCTCCGAGCTATGGGAATATCATACTGGCACCCCAGAGAATCTGAGAGCGCCCTACAAGCTGTGGGAATGTCAGATTAGCGCCCTGCGAGCTATGGAAATATCATACTGGCGCCAGAGAGAATCTGAGAGCGCCCTGCGAGCGATGAGAATATAAGGCTACCCTAGAGAGTTTGAGAGCGCCCTGCGTGCTATGGGAATATTATGCTGTCGCTCGAGAGAATCTGAGAGCGCCCTGCGAGCTATGTAAATACCATACTTGCACCCCATAGAGTCATACTAGCGCCCCTGGAGAGATTGAGAGCGCCCAGCGAGCTATGAGAATATCATAATAGCACCCCAACGAGTGTGGAAGCGCTCTCCGAGCTAAGTGGATATCACAATAGCACCCCATAGGGTCTCGGAACGCCCTGCGAGCTTTGAAAATGACAAACTAGTGTCCCTGCGAGTCTGAGAGCACCCTGCGAATATCATGGCGCCCCATAGAGTCATATTAGCGCCCTGTGAGCTGTGAAAAGCACCCCAGCGAGTGCGGAAGCGCTCTCCGAGCTTTGGGAATATTATACTAGCGCTCCAGAGAATCTTAGAGCGCCCTACGAACTATGAGAATATTAGACTAGCGCCCTAGCGAGTTTGAGAGCGCCCTGCGAACTATGTGAATATCGTAAAAGCGCTCGGGAGAATCTAAGAGCGCCCTGCAATCTATGAGAATATTAGACTAGCGCCCACAAGAATTTGTAAGCGCCCAGCAAATTAAGATAACATCAGACTAGTAACCTAGAGTGTTTTGTGAATATCATACTAGCGCCCTGAAAAGCTTAAGAGCGCCCTGCGAGCTTTGAAAATGACATAAACTTCAAATCGATTCAAAAAAAATTTCGATTTTTTTGGCTCAGTACAATATATAACCCCTTTAGGAAAATTCAGTTTTCCCACCACAATTTAGATATTTTATTAACAGAGCATTAACAATAATTCGTTGGTATGTCTATTTAATAGGCCATTTTTTCGCTTTCCCATTGATTTGGTTTGAGATTTCTAGCACTGATGTTATCCTATGCTCATTTGAGCGACTCTCTCAGTCCTGCCACTATCCCATGTAGTATGTGTTATCAAAAACATCGCGAAGCATCAAGTTCTAAATGTTCTCAAGCGATATAATATCCGAAGAGAGTGATAAGAATTATGAGAAATGTCTCATCACACTGTTAGGTGGATTAAAAATGTTTTTGGTCATGTTTCTGGCAATGGAAAATTATAAAAATCTTTCGTCCGTATTTAATGTTAAATATGTCTTTTAATAATAGTCCGATTTCAACAATCTGTCGATTTCGGCAGATAATTAAAAAAAACAAAAGCGCCATTTTTACACATTCAAACATTCATATCTTGGAAACTAAACATCAGAATCAAAAACAAATTAATAGCGTTCTATCTGGCTGATAGATCTTTCATTTAAAATTAGTTTGGATAAGATCGTTTCAGCCATTGCTGAGAAACATGAATGAGAGTTTATCCGTTACATACAAACATAGACACACACAGACATTGTCCCAAATCGTCGAGCTGAGTCGATTGGTACAAAAGACTCAGGCCTCGGAAAAAATCTTGAAAGTTTGTGCAAATTCTATACATTTGATTTCATTTCTTTTCTAAGAAATGTAAAAAACTTCGTAAAAAAACCGCGCAAAAAACCGCGTAAAAGTGGGTGTACTTATTTCTGTAATAGCCGTGTTCGCTAACCATTGAATGCTATCCTACGAGGTCTATCGAAAAAGAAAGTTTCGCCATGAACTGTACCAAGATTCAGTTTTGCTTTTGTAATTGATAAAATGAAAATTAAAAATCTAAATTGAGCTCAACATCGGACTTTTAAACTGTATGCTGCAATTATAATCTGATTTTTATCCATCATTTTATACTAATTTTGAAACGGTCAACCAGGATATAAAATTAATATAATATAAAGGATTAAATTTAAGCCAACTGTATCTTACAAGATGTTGATGGAAAAGGAGATTGATTCAAGGTTATATCAGCCAACCTCCAGAGCGAGGGAAGAAATGAAAAAGTAAAAAAGGAATATAGATTTCCTTTCTTAGTTTATAACTGAATACCTCTCCGCCTTTCAATGTCACTGCTTTCATTTCTCTTAAATTTACCGAAAATAGCCAACAAAATCGATTCAGTAGAACGTTGCGGCAATTAAAACATAGAAACAAATCTAAAACTTAGACAAAATTTTAATAATTTTCCCGGACGATTTTAGATCGCTTCATAGTTTTCTACATACTTGTTGATAATGAAATTGCTCATCAGATTCTCAATTTTAGTAATATTTCAATGTCTGCTGTACCTAGTGGCAAAAATGTGAAACAGTTTCATTGCAAAACCTATAAGTTTTCGAACAAAAAGTTTTTAAAATAAAAAGTTGTTCTGAAGCCCCCGACCGATTATTTTACATTTGGTTGCAAGTGAAAGAGAAAAGTCCATTCTATCACATACTGAAGTTTTAAAGATGCAGATTTTCAAATAAACTTCTTCTACCAAACACACCGTGGAAAATGTTCTTGGTTGTCCACATTTTGTTCCCTCTGTTGAATTCGGGCCAGTTTTGACGCGACATCCACTTTGCATTCAGAACGAGTTATACGTTCACCGTCGAGTCGAGTAGCACATCTTTCAGCGTCAGTCACCAAGACAATTCCCATCACTTCCATAGCTTCTAATATCGGTGAAAATCCATGGTAGAAGATGCTGACTGCCAAATAAGTCGAAACATTGACCACCAGCCTGCCAGAATTTGTGGAAGTGTTTTGGCGCTAAGGCCCAGATTACAATATTCAGAGACTTATCAATGTTTTGGGCGTGAGCTCCTAAGCATCTTTCTAATAAATCATTAGATGATAGACTTTAGTAGATCCTGCATGTTCGAAAGTTTCTAAAGTTCTTGTTTCGGCCTGACGCCACTTGCACCAACTGTCCTCGCCGGGTGAACACTTTGAGCGTTAAGGATTTTCGTTCGATGGGATGCAGTGTTCGAGGGAAGCCCAGATTGCATTTTGCAAAGTTCTACAGAATTTTAGTTTCTACGAATCGCTAGTCCATAAAAAATTGTTAGTTCACCGATTGATTTGTCCGTCAACTTTCCCTTTCCTTTCCCACCGATACCTTTGTTTTTTATTCAGTTTTCGTAATCTCGTTCCATACCCATATGCTGATCAACATGTCAGACGCATTCTTTCTTCCGTACGATTTTCTTGTGCCCAAAAAAAACAAGAAACCATTCACAGACGCTCACATTTACATAAACCGTCAAGAATGGACCGGTGAATTCTTTAAACAATGATTTTTCCATAGACAAGTGCCATCGTGGTGCGCCGTGCTTAGTATCTCAGAAACGGCCGGAGATGGGTACGGTTTCTAGAAACATGCCGAGGAATTTGATTTTCACCAAATCATTTCTGTGGCGTATACTCAGATACATATAAATTAAAATTAAACAAAGAAAAAAATCGTATTTTTGAAACCGTGAGAGTAGAAGACCCCCTTAAGTAGTTTTTGAATGGCAGTTAACACCACAAATCGCGTTTTTTCCGGAGACATTCTACAAAAAGCTTCGTCACCAAGTCACTTGTCGGTATGTTGCATAGAAAAATTTCAGAATGTTATTGAAATCATACAGTATAATGTGTACAAAAGTTTTGATCAATTCGCTTCACCCAAATTTAACGCTGTAACCCTTACCCTTCTTAAGGCCGTCGGTCCGTGGCAAATACCTATAAATCTATTTTACCTGATATTTGTTCTAAACTTTCTGGTTGGAGTTAACAGTGTACATTTTTTTAATCGATTTTGTCGCGTGGTAATGAAAAGCACAATAAACTAAATGAATATTCAATGCAAAATAATAATAGATATTTTCATCTCATTACTCCTTATACAGCGCTCCAGATGACATCTAAAAGTGCAAAAGCATCGTTTCTGTCATATAAAAGGTTTTTGGCGTAAGTAAGTGAATGATGCCTTACTCCCTACTAAATACTGCTGACAACGGCATGTTTTTTAACTGGTCGTATGGAGATGGATCAAGAAACAACTCATACCTACCCATCGATATGCAATTTAATGCAGGACATCAGCTTCAAATTGTTGTTTAC
The DNA here is from genome assembly GCF_030247195.1 of Topomyia yanbarensis. Lineage (NCBI taxonomy): Eukaryota > Metazoa > Arthropoda > Insecta > Diptera > Culicidae > Topomyia > Topomyia yanbarensis. Next base: position 228,390,100 of record NC_080671.1, read on the forward strand.
AGGTGATATTTGATTAGTTCAATATAGTATTTATGTAATTGAATAACAACTAAAAGCATCAACACCACGGTGTTCCTAAAACCGTTATTAACAAAAAATGACCATAAATTTGGCATACGGCATTCGAAAGATGCAGTATCCAAGCATCTTCTCAGTGAATTTCAAAATAATCCATCGAGAGATTCGAGAGATATGGCTATTTTAAGTTTTATGATACGTTTCATAAGGTTACCAGCAAACACCCACTGGTTTGGTCCTATCTTTATAATCAAAAAATATTTGTCTGCTTATTTGGTACTTGGCATTCGATCGATATAGTCCAATTTCGCACCAACTCGAACAAATGTTGGCAGTACCCTCTCAGATTTTAATGAAACTTTCTGTACATGAGAACTTTGTCACAAAAAGCCACTTTGCATACTTTGTTTTTCCAAAAATGATCTAGACTGTCTTTTGAAAACATAACTCCGCCAAATTTTTTTACCAATTTTTTTCAAATGGCTGTAGTCTAAAAATGACAAATCCTACAAAAAATGTTGTAGGAGTGATTTTCACAAAATTAATCAAATTTTTAAATAAAAATCTTAAAATAATTCCTCATCGACTCCTACACTGAAAAAAATCGATTTTAAAAATTTAAAGACAATTTGCAAAAAAAAACCATTGTATTTTTATTGAAAACTAAAGCAATGAATGTCATAATCATCTCAGAATTCAATAAAACACAGTTTGTGAGAAGATATTGTCTAATTTAGCAACTAAGCATACTTTTATCAAGGGGATACATACCTTTTCCACAGAGAACAGACATCCATGATCGAACAAAAATATTTAAAAAACGTGTGTAAACATTTAAATTAATATACGATAAACACTAGCGCCGCCACACCAACCTATCCCAACTATCTGTCAAATCCATTCCGGGACCAGTTCGAAATTGTGAATGTATTCAGTATGGAATCTTATTCAAAGAAAACAAACGATTCCGACTCAATCGGTTGATGCATTTCAGCTTGAATTCATGCTAGAAGTCCGAACCGGTTCCGGACTAGTTTGACTGGGTAGAGGAATAACCGCTGTCACTTCTGTCGAACTCAGCCACCAAAAAACATGCCGACAGTAGCGCACATGGTTTGGATATCCGAACTACCTTCGAAACCGTTAGAGATTTTACACAAGTTGAATGCTGAAGATGGACGTCTGTTCTCTGTGTCTTTTCATTGTTCATGGAATCGAAATTTATTTTATTACTTTATCTGAAAGTATAACTCTTCAAGAATGTTTCCTCAAATTTTTATAGAGATCCGAGAAATAGATCGAAAGTTACAGCGCTTCCAAGCGCGCTTCATCTACCAAGAGCAGTGGCAATTCGAAACTCGATTATCTCGAAATGACGTTTTACTAAAAATGGTTTTTCCGTGATCACGATTACCGAAAATCTACTGAATCGATCTTCTTATTTTTTTCAATTGATCGTAATTAATTTTTCTCGTACGTGTCGTATCGTTTAACGATTCCTTTTTTAAGCATAAATTTTTGTTTCACGAATAAGATTTTTTTAATACAATTTTTAGAGATTAAAACAGCGATTTTTTACTAAAAACGTTGTCTAATGCAGAAAAAACTACTATTTATTCAACTAATCGTTAAGGTATGAGGAATTCTCATATACTAATGAAATTTTTTGAGTTTAGGGATTTTAGATAATCTATTGGCCTTTAATAGTGATCACCGCAAACCTCTTAAATAAAAAAGGGTTTCGGGGAAAAAGCCATAACTCCGCCAAATATAAATATATATTTATAAACTTATGCTTGTTTATTTCACTGAAAAATATACTACCAAAATACTATAAGTGTGATGTAATTAAATCAAACTTTCAAACTTTCTTGATATTTTTGTCCCAAAAAGGTATGTATGTTTATGTCATTAAGCAAATATTCCATTATTACTTCTTTATTTTCTTGTTTAATTCTGACGAAGGATCAGGGAAAAGAATAACCACCACAACATTATGTATTGGATTTTACATAATCAATTATTTATTTTTATATATAACATTTGTCTTAAAACTATCTTCATGCATGAAATTTTGTATTATTTCTATGCAAGGTAAATATTTTTGGTTGATCTTCTGAATTAGCATATCTTTTTGCCTCTACTTTGCCACTAGGAATAGGCACAAAACTGTGGAATTTCTGAGTGCCAGATATTGTTTTGGCGTTATTATAGAGTTATTAAACAGTTCTTCGAGTTCTTCTGACATTTTGTTCTAGTGTTCAGTTGATATGTAGCAGAAATTTAATATTTTTATCAGTTTGTTGAATTGCCCAGTTATATAACATTCGGGGAGTTGTTGTGGTATTTTCACAGCAAGACTGGCTCCTTTTACCATTCGCTTTAAAGTGCCATAGCATCATGGGGTCCTTTTCCATGGGATGTTACAAAAAATTCCATTCTGCACTTAAATCATACTTTGACTGGAATCTACACAAGCTTGCGAAGTTTTTCTTATTTTTGTATTGTGGTGCTGCTCTATCATACATAAAATAAATTTTAGAAAAGTTTGTCAATTGTTTCATAAAATTTATCATTTTTGAGATGCACAAATGAACAGCAGTCTTCTAGTCTACCAATCTTCCAGTCTTCATTCAACTTTGTTATGAATATATACTAAATTCATTACTGATACTTTTTGCATGTATCAGACAACTAGCAGTTGGGAAAATGGATTCTGATATGATTGGCATATTGATTTAGTTTTCAGAAAAAAAAATACACTGAAGAAAAAAATTCAGTTTGGACAAGAAAACAGTTTTTTTCAAATAACTTTTTTTCCTTGGAAGTGTATAACTTGAAATTTTGACGGTAGGTAGGATCAATTATATTGTCTATTTATTGATGTAGACAACTCTATTTTATATTCTTCTTAATGAAAATTAACGATGAAACGTCTACCTGTTCAATAATGAAAAAATATTAGAATCGGTCAACAAACCATTGAGATATGGCCTTTTGAAGAAAACATTCCAACTTTTATCATTTTTTTTAATTTACGCATAATATTCAACGTTTGGTAGACAACCCTATTTTGATATTTTTTCAGTGCACCATATAAATGGCACCTTTTGTACATTATATTTATGTAATTAAATAGTACGGTTTTCCTTTAAAAAGCGCGACACGTATAAACGATCTAAATGGTCAATTGACTGGTAGAAAACCCATCTATGACCACATACCACATCCAAACCGTTGAAACTTTCGATTCCGTCAATGAAATATTTTCAAACTTGCAGGGGATATATTTGATTACTATATCTTTCGAATGCCAAGTACCAAATAACTAAGTTTATAACTGATTCGCTCTAGAATACCTATCCGTCTTTCAATTTCATCGCTTTCGTTTCTCTTAGTCTCAAATTTGCCGAAAATAGCCAACAAAATCGATACAGTAGAACCTTGCGGCAATTAAAACATAGTAACAGGTACCAAATAAGTAGACAAATATTTTTTTGTTTATAAAGATAGTATCAAACCCGTGGGTGTTTGCTGGTATCCTTATGAAACGTATCATAAAACTTCAAATTACCATATCTCTCGAATCTCTCGATGGATCATTTTGAAATTCACTGAGAAGATGCTTGGATACTGTATCTTTCGAATGCCGTATGCCAAATTTATGGTCATTTTTTGTTAATAACGGTTTAAGGAACACCGTGACACTTTCTTCTTCTTGTAATCTTTGAGCATTCAAAAAACGTTTCCATTCAAGCTCTTGGATACAAGTTTTTGTTTTATTGGTTGCAGCGCTTCAGGCTTTATGGATTAGAAATTTTATGTCATCCACGTTGAACCTATTGAACGGTATTTTATTATTCATTATATATATAATTTCATATCACGGTTGTGTAGTAGTTTCATCTTAATCTACTCTATGGAAGATTTTCCATACATAGAAGATAACTTCGAACTTCGAGAGTGGATTTTGTATTTGCAAATGAGTTTTCTAGACAATCAAACTTTCTGGCTAGACAATATCAATGTTCATTTTCTTAGTCGACCGTTACCGGTAGTAGACGTAGTTGAACGGCGCTACGCTTCAAGTATTTATTTGATTGATTTAAGCCGCACGCGATTTTCGAAAAAAAAAGTTACCATTATGTCGTGCAGTGTTCGATCGTGTTCAATTAGTGATGACCGTTTCTTATGGAAGTGCGAGTTTTGCAATAAATTGTATCACGCGGCCTGTGTAGGAGTGCAATGGCACCAAGAGCATCACATCACGTCTTTTATGATTCCTCTATGCTCGGATTGTCAGCATAATCTTAAAACGGGAATTGACACACGTAAAGTGCTGTTCCAATAGGAGAAGCTGTTTAATTTAATGAAGACGCAAACGGATTCCAATCTTCGAATGGATGCCGACATTAAAAAGTTGAACGCATTTGGTGAACTGTTCGACAACATTGATCACCTCTTTTAGCTGGTGACGGTGACTAATGTAAACAATATCACCTACGCGAAAGTTGATTATGCGGTGTCAACATTTGTGGGGTGAAGAATTAATCAACTAGTCTCATACCCCTCGCTAATGATGCTTATGGCATACTTGCTGTCTTGGCAGCACTGCCACTGCACAGTGGATGTCAAATATGCTTGTCTCAGTCCATGTTCATACGCATTGCGCAGCAGCCGTCAGTGGAGGTAAGTCTTGCTCGTGTGTCTCTCGTGTCGAGTGATTTAATCCGAAGTTAGGGAATTTTCACATTGACGATCCTGCCAGTCTATTACGTTAGTTGAATGGCGAACGAGATCAATAGAGGAGAAATCACTCGGCATGGGAGAATGGTAATGGAAATGAGAGTGGTAATGAAAACCAAGAAAACATAAAATGGCGTGTTGGGACGACCGACAGCGAATTGCGTAAAGAAAACGCTCCTGAAAAAAATAACAGACGTGGTAGGACGACCGTCTATTGGTGGATGTGTAAGGAAAACCATCTAATAAAACAAAAAAGGCGTGTTGGGACGACCGCCAGCGAGTTGCGTAATGAAAACGCATCAGAATAAAAAGAAAACAGACGTGTTGGGACGACCGTCTATGTGCTAGATGTGTAAAGAAAACCATCTAGCAAAGTCAAAATGGCGTGTTGGGACGACCGCCAGTGAGTTGCGTAACGAAAACGCATTAGAATAAAAAGAAAACAGACGTGTTGGGACGACCATCTGTTGCTAGATGTGTAAAGAAAACAAAGTCACAATGGCGTGTTGGGACATCCGTCAGTTTCGTAAAAAACGCTAAAAAACAGACGTGTTGGGACGACCGTCTATTGTAAAGATGATTATGTGTAAAGGATAATCAACCTTCACAGGAACGAACACGAACTTGTATAAGCGTACAAAATGCCACGCTATTCAAACTTGCTATTTTTTCAACATAGTTGCATCGTATACATTTAACCTGAGCGAGCGGTGTGCATTTTGTATAAGCTTTGATTTGGTGATTATTGTTCTCAAAAATTGGTGCGCACTTTGGAAAGATAGGCATAAAGCAATGAACGTCAGTGTTAATGATGCTGAGTGGAAAGAAAGAGAACAGTCGTGCTACGAGCCTATGTGTACATGTATCAGGGGGGTGTCACTCCTGTCATCCGCTATATAGATATACAGGCTTTGACAGTAGTCAACATCTGATGGGCTTAGCCGCTTCTAGACCTATGCCGCACGTGCAGTAGCATTGGGTTGTTTTGATTTTAACAAAGATGTTAGCTAGGACAAAATGGCTGCCAAGCAGGGGCTTGACATACATGCATAAAGCTCGATTGTGTATTCCTGTTCGAAATAACGTGAAAGTAGCAAAACTTGACAAATGTTTCCATCTTTTTCCCACGTCATACTGGTGGTCTTTAAAACGGTTGAACCATTACAAGAGTCGCACAAATACACGTCATAAAGACATGAGTGATGCAGCCATGATCAGATTATTTTTCCTTGCAAATATTGAAGAGCTTGAAAGGTTGTTATGAGGTCTGTTCCAGTACCAGGAGAAACTGGAAGTACTCCGGAGAAAATCGTTCCTGTACTCTCTTCTTCTCTTTTTTTCTTCCTCTGGTAGCAAACCGGAGTAAAAAGGAGCAAAGATTTTTTGCTCCTGTTTACTCCGGAATGACTTCCGTGTACTGGAACAAACCTATTTTCATCTGCCCGAATACACTGAAAAAAATACACCTGTTGTGTCGAGGGGAACGACACTCCCTGATTGTAAAGAACTTATAATTTATTAGTCTGAACGGATTGATAAGGATTGGCTTTGATTATTTGAAAATTTATTTGCATTTCCAACATTCCTTGACAATGGTTAGGAATGCTCGAGGATGATTGTCATGAAAAAAGTTAATTGCTCGAAATTCACGTTTTGACAGTTTCAGTGCTCGATGCAATCAAAACAAAACATTTCCAGCAGCATAACTGCAGGAACAAATCATAACAAAAAGATAAATTTGGTTGTCAGAGTTAGTGAAAGCCTCAAACAACCTCCTGTCATGGACGTCGTCTCTGTACAGCCTGCATCACTGCCATGAAAAGCAAAACTATAATTTTGGATCGAATCGTTAAAACCTGCATCTGGTTACTAAGTGCCGATTTTCTGAATTCTGAGTGTATCAAATAATCCCGCATGTTGCAAAACGTCGCGTGGAATATTGTGCATAGCGCCGAAACTAATTGTTTTGGGGCTTTATAGCTATTGTGCCCCATATATGTAAGTTGCTGTCAAACTCCATATGTTGGAATAGAGTTGCCAAGAGGCTGGATTTAAATACAGAGTATACAGAGTTACCAGTTTCATCCAATTGATCGGAATTCTAGCAAAATTGGATTGAGATGGGATGGATTCGTTGTAATTGTTTCGATTTTTTGTTTGCAATACTCGATTTGTTAGATATTTTTTTTAATTTTTTTTTACATTTCCGAAAAACATACGAGTTTATGCAAAACTGAATGGAATATAACAATTATTCTGAAATGACGTTCCTCTAGTGTTATGTAATTTAGTCGGCTGACAAACGAGTCAACCACTGATAATGGATTACTATTATTGCCTTAATTGCTTGTGAACGTTTTCATCTGCCTAGGCTTATTTTCTTATCTTGATTTGATTCGTGGTTTTTGTCGAGATTATGTTTCATGATCTTAGATTGACTACGATTAAAATGCGTTGTTCTAATAAAGGATGTTGAGTAAATGGTCAAACGAACCGGATTATCTTTTATCGGTTGTTATTGTAGTGAAGACAGAAAAAAGCAAACAATCGTATGCAAACTACCTTAGGTGTAACAATAATCGAAAAGCAATGATCTATAGATCAGTCAAAATCAGGGGTGGCTTCCCTATGCCGATGTACAAACATTAACTGTAGCCAATGTTTGGCGGGCCTAGCAGCTTCCATGCCGCCCATGCTCTTGCGTTGGGTTGTTTTGATTTAAACAAATGCAGATGCAGGCTTAAAAAGCAGAAGTTTGGTCAAGTATAATATTTCATGTTTGAGCATCAGGCAAGTTTAGTTTATTTGTGGTGCAGTAGTGTCTATAATATAAGGGATTGGCTAGGTAGTATTTGATCCAAATCCGCAAACAATTATTGTTTTCTATTTCCATCTAGAGCGAATAAATAGTCCTTCTTTTTAATTGTATATTCAGCGCATTTTACGGAAAGAAAATAAAAAAACAAAAATAAATAAGCTTCTAGTATGTGTGATAAATTAAGCCACAAACGGAATGAAAGGCTACGAAAAATACCAATCAACATTCTCCAATGTTTGGGTTCCGTATGCCAGTTTATTTAGCTCCCTCAACAAGTATGTGCATGGCGAATCAGTTCACTTTGCCCAGATAGAAGCAGCTCTTTCTTTGCAATCAAGCTGCGTTGGTATTGAAATATTTTGACGTTTGAATTTCGGGGAAAACTTACTTACGCTTACATGGCGAATTTTTTGGTGTCAAACCAACCACTTCTTAGTTTAAGAGGAAGGCGGAACTTTTTTGAAAGAAGAAGGAGCATGAGGGGTGAAGAATTAATCAACTGGTCTCATACCCCTCGCTAATGATGCTTATGGCATACTTGCTGTCTTGGCAGCACTGCCACTGCACAGTGGATGTCAAATATGCTTATCTCAGTCCATGTTCATACGCATTGCGCAGCAGCCGTCAGTGGAGGTAAGTCTTGCTCGTGTGTCTCTCGTGTCGAGTGATTTAATCCGAAGTTAGGGAATTTTCACAACATTATCGCGCGCTATGGCAACGCGGTCAATAAGGCCGATGAGCTCGTTGTTTTGAAAAATCATATAACGTCATTATTCAACATATATATGGAATCCACAAGGAAGCGCATTGAGGAGTACGTGGTGGAGCTCACCATTGACCTGACTCGTGAGTTAAAAAAATATGCTGCGAAGTTCAGAATTTAAGCGTAATAACCATTGACATGGCGTCTCAATGCAACGAACATACCGGTAACCAGTCGTTTTCTGCTCGAGATGCTCTTGACGAAATAAAATCACAAGCCAGCGCTGTTGGCGACGATATTTTAGACGAAGTAAGGGCAATTACCGCGACAATTAAAACCCTGGAAACCAGTGTTAATAATGCTCGTTTGACACCTGCGATGTCTCCCCCCAGTCTGATCGACGAATTGACCGACGTTTCAAATAAAACTGCTATCTCAGGTTCGCAGCATAACCAAGTGGCAAAAGATGGATGGCGCACACTTGGTTCTAAAAGAGTGTGGCGCTCCGACTGGTCAGAATATGACTTACGTAAACAGCGTCGTATTAAACAACAAAAAGAGAAAGATAAAGCTGCTAAGACTAAAAAATCGAGAAGAAAACAGGGTTCAAGATACAGAAATATCAACAGTAATAACAATAACAACTACAACAACAAAGATTGCAAGTGCAATAAGAACAGGAACCGCAATAAGTACAACAATAACAATAATCACAACTACAACCAAAATAGAAACAACAATGTTCGTTATGGATCAACTTAAGTCCCGCTTTACACTTTACCGCGCACCACTGTTAAATGCCCGGGAGGTAACTTTTCGGCCTCGTCTAATTATTTTGCGCTCTATTTACCCAGCACGGGGCCACTGCACTTGAAACAGACGGGCTTACAACTTTGTTTTGTTCAATGAATTATGATTGATCCACCGCACACGGGTGGGAGCGTTCTTCGTTCAATTTACTTTCCACAACCGCTGCCTACGGGTGGCAGTAGGATTGATTTTTACGACTTTTTTGCTCTCTTGGGTAATGCTCACAACACGCGTGGTTCAAGCCAACTGCAATTAGATACACTTTTTCTGGTTCACTACACTTTTCGCGTCGAATTGAACGAATTTGCACTTGACTTCTATTTGCGCAAATAAGGAGTGATCAGCCGGTGCTGACCACGTCGGGGTCACCAAAATATTCGTTATGGATCAACTTAAGTCCCGCTTCCGCAAGGACTGTTAAAACTAAAATAAAAACTGAACTGTGGAATAGGCCCGCACCCTATTCCACTAAATCGACGTGATAGAAAATTGACTTATCACGTCAACCACAGAACAAGAACTAATCTTTATTTATCCATATAATCTTACAGAGTTGCGTTTATGATTGGTGTCGTGTGCACCGCCTCATGGCTAGTCCCTCTTGGTGCCGAGTGCACCAGGATCGCTGACTAAGCGGGCGTCGGATGACGCCGCTCACCATTTAGACTGCTACACAACGTTTAGGCGAACTCGCCTCGTCGCATCCTCCAATTCCTGGATTCTTTTGGCGTTTCGCCTCCATCGCCAAATGATGATGGCAACAATCACTGTCTGCACCAGCAGGTGTATCCTGCCGCTTCGTGTGTGGATATTTCGTTCTCCACGATGATATCTGAGCTCGATCCGAATGGCCACATTGTTGTTGGTTGTTGTTGCTATGAATGGCACCGCATTGCCGCGGTACAATCGAAGTAGACTCAGGGGTCGGGTTCAAATCGTTGAGTGTGCATTTCTCACTGACAATGCACTCAAATCGTTGCTGGGTGGTGTCTGCTTGCTGACAATGCTCGGGAGGGCACATTTTCCGCTGAGCTGGACCATCATGCCCAGCATTTCGTCGTTGGGTTCGATTATAGCGAAGTGGGGATTGCTGACTTCTATTCGTGTCATGCGACAACTAATGGATTTGGCATTTGGCTATTTCCATTTTCTCCCCCCTTTGGGGCGAAGGCGTAGGCGATCGTCCCAAATGGCTTGAGGTGGAAGGTCTTCTTCGTGCTCTGATATTTGGTTGGCTGGACTTCGTTCGATGCTGATGTCGGCTTCTGGTAATTCGAGTGGTAGTGGAGCCAATATCCGAACATTGCGTTTGTACACGTTGGGTCCCACGCGAACCGTGGCGACTCGAACGATTCCGTCATCACCCGGATGGATACTAGTGACTATCCCCATAGGCCACTTTGCCACGGGGTTGTTGTCGTCTCCTATGAGGACAATTTGTCCAATTTCCAAATTAGGCTGCCGTTTGGTCCACTTGGCTACGCAGCGCAGGTGTTGCAAGTATTCATCTTGCCACTTGTTCCAAAATTGCAGGGTTTGGCGCTGAATGCGCTTCCAGCGTATTGAAAGGTTCCCGTTTTCGATCAGTTTGATTGGGATGGGTAGAGCCGTCATGGGTCTCCCGATGAGAAAGTGACCTGGGGTTAGCGGCTGTGGCACGCTGGGGTCCGACCAGACCGCGGTTAAAGGACGAGAGTTCATTATCGCCACAACCTGGTACAGCACAGTCTGCAACTCCAAAATGTTGAAACAGGCTCCACAGGCTGCTGCGGCAAACAAACGCTTCGCGACTTTAATATTACCCTCCCAGAGCCCTCCAAAATTGGGGCTTCTAGGTGGAATGAAGGAGAAGTTTATTCCCTTGTCCGCTGCAGTTTCAACCAATTTGTTCTGGAAATTCTCATCGTTGTAGATTTTCCGGACTTCCGTGAGCTCTCTGCACGCTTCGACGAAGTTTCTTCCGTTATCGGAGTAGATTACCTCTGGCCTGCCGCGCAACGAAGTAAATCTCAATAATGCTAATATGAACGCATCGGCGGATTGGTTTTCCGCCACTTCTAGATGCACTGCTTTGGTAGAAAAGCATATGAATATGCATACGTATACCGTCATCCTCGTCTTAGCCCGTGGGCTTGGTAAAACCTGGAACGGGCCACATAGATCGACTCCGGTATGGGCAAAGGTGGGTGATGGAGTTACCCTTGCTCTGGGTAATTGGCCCATTTGTTGTTGAAGTTTCCGGGGCCTAGCACGTGCGCATAAGATGCACTTGTTGATAACAGATTTGGCTGTTTTTCTGAGGTTTCGCATCCAGTAATACTGCTGGAAATCTGCAATGATAGTATCCATTCCTGCATGGATGTTTCGCCTATGAATGTGGTCCAACACAATTTTTCCAAAGAAGTGTTCTCGAGGGATCAGGATTGGACTTCGTTGATTTTGGGGCAGATCAGCGAGGCTAAGTCTTCCCACGATCCGATTCAGTCCATCTTTGATGGCGGGACTAAGATGTTGAAGAGGGCCTTGTGTAAGGGTTTTGTGGGTGGGTGCAGGTGGCAACAGACGGAACGAGACCTCAAAGCAAAACGATAGAATAGCCAAGCTGTCACTTACCAAAGCCTTTCGCTTAACAACTTCGCTTATGCGCCATCGATTCCGAATTGTAACCGATGCGAAGTTGCATGTTTGTTTTCCCGGCTAGCGAAATCAGGGCGGGTATACTGGACGGAACCTTTTCGTTCACCCAACGTACTCGATTAACTCGGAACAAGTGTAACCAAAATCTAAACCGTAACTAAGGGGAGACTCAACAAATCGGGCTTCGCTCACTGCAAGTCATAACGCTCACTGACTCATTTTTCTAGTTGTATAATATGCATCGGAATGGATTTCAAACTGTTTATAATAGTAACTTAGAAGAACGTTAAAAAGATCTGACTTGTTCTGTTGTTGTTATATGCATGCTGCTGGTCGATGACGACGAGGATGACGGCGACGTACGTTTATGCTGCTTACCGCTAGCTATGCAGTGATTGTGATGAAGAGTGGTTAATTCCCAGGAACAAAATGCACAGGCGAGCGATGCAGCGCACGAGGCAGCCGGCGACTAGCGATACCGCCAGACTGAGCGGTGTGTTCGGTTTCGATGCGGTCGAGCCGATACCTTATGCGGCGGCTGATTAGGGTGCCGGGAACTGACCGGCTGAGTGTTACGGGCGGATATACAGTTGAATGTCGCACGTTCTCTGACTCGTGGTGTTTGACTGGGACCCTTACGAACGATGCGAGATCGGTGAGCACGATCGATCATCAGCGAATGCTAGTAGAAACCATCAACTGCGTCCACTGGCTCAGAGTGAAAAGCTGGCACTCCTACGGACTAACGATGCATGTAGCAATCACTTAACGTCGGGATCCAATGACTCAGGACCTTGCGATCGGTGAGCAGGATCACATACACCGGCGCTAGGCGGCGTCTTCGAACGCTGAGCGATTGTGTCCTTTGGCTCAGGGAGAGTGGCGTTGTTCCCCTACGGACAATATGAGACGTATGGCCGAAACCACGTTTCAAACACGTGTGCAAGCCAAAATCGCCTCGGTGATTCTCTATAACACTAATCAGAACCTGCCGAAGATAAAAACCTTCGCCTGAAGGTTTAGTGTGCCTTCAGACGAGAAATACGTGCCTCACTATTATGTTGACCAGCACGCATTTAATTCTAACATACCTGTACTGCTTTTACAATTCGCTCATAGATCTTTCTTTGCAAATGGCAATTAATACTGTATGGAGCAGTTCTTCTACACATAGAGAGATGTTAAAGATAGTACATGATATTACTTTGGGGTCACAGCTTACTTTTCCCCAAATTTTACGATTGCTCGCTTTGCGAGGACATATCATCAACGGTACTGTGTACTTTTATATTTATGATGTTTCGTATGTTCAGCTCCTCGTGGTCAATCTACACTTTGTTGCATTTTTAACTATCACTAGCACTGAACTGCTCCGTAAGAAGGCCAATTTGTAAAGAGGCTTGAGTTCTCTTGCGCAGAATCGAAATGGTCTGATTTTTGAGGCAATTCTTTCTAATTTAATTGTTCGTAATTATCGCTGCTATCGTTGGGGGAAAGAGATGGCAAAAAGGCAAAAATTAATTAAAAATGAATCGCGACAACTCTGCGACATCGCCACTGATACTCCAAACGGCTGCGACATTTAATGTCGCATGAGAGATCACTTGGGTGAAACTAGCGTTAGCACTTGAGGTTACATTACCCCCTTTTACGGAGAGGAAAATTTTAATTAAATTTATTGGCAAAATGGGCAGTGAAGTCAGCGCTGATTTCAGTTCAGTAAGTGCTTTGTCGGCCGCTTCTGTCCGACGAAATTTTGTGTGTGACTTTTTTAACAAGTCTGAAATAGGACAAACTATTTGGCTATAATTTTGTATGCACCGCTGGTAGAATCCAGCTAAACCAAGAAGTCTTCTGATGTCTTTAATGTTTTTGGGTGCGGGGTAATTCAAAATGGTTTCAATTTTTGAACAGTCGGGTGCGACTCCGATGACGTGTCCTAAATATGTTACTGATTTTTGACAGAACCGTGACTTTTCAACGCTAATTGTTAGGTTTGCCCTTTTAAACTTGTTAGCAACAATTTCCAATAAACGGAAATGTTCGTCCAATGTCTGTGACGTGATTATCACATCGTCTAAGTAGACGAACACTCTGGGCTGTAGATCGAATTTTAGTACTTTGTTCATCAATCTACAGAGTGTCGCACCGCTGTTTAGCAGGCCAAATGGCATGGTTTTGTATCGGTAAAGGCCTTTTGAAGTACGGAAGGCAGTCAAATCTCGACATTTTGGATCCAGAACAACTTGGTGATATGCGTCTTTTAAATCAATGATTGAGAAATATTTCGACTTCTCCAGTCTTTCCAAAATATTCATCATATTTGGGAACGGGTATTCGTCACTTTTAGTCATCTGGTTGAGTCGCCTTGCGTCTAAACAGAGTCTCCAATTGCCGTTGGGCTTTTTAACCGGTAGTAACGGGTTTACTAATTCACTACAGCATTCCTCGATCGCGTCCATTATCCGCAGTCTTTCGATCTCCTTGTCGACTTCTTTCTCGACTTTGGGGGAGGGGAATATTTGTAACTGTGGATTTTTTTTGGTTTCGCATCGGGGATCAGTTCGATAGTGTGTTGTATTAGAGTTGTCCTCCCAATTTTCCCGCCATAGGATCGCGGAAATTGCCGAATGGTTTCTACTAAGCGTTCCTTGTCCAGCAAGTCAAGTTTGTGTTCTGTATTTATAGTATCTACTGTTATTTCGCTACTTTCTGGTTCTTTTAGGAATGGAGTGTTTAAACTTTCGTCAACGGAAGGTTCAACTCAGATTTTTCTGCATTTTGGTCTATCGGGAGGCTAAAACAAATCGTATTTACTGTGCTGTCTGAGTTCTGCGCTGTTTTAGAACTAGTAGTACTTGATTCGGCAAGTTCAATTTCGCTGCCGCTTCCAGTTATTGGTCTTATATCGAAGGCTTTCCAAAAATCGTACCCACATATCAGGTCCTTAGCGACTTCCGGGATAACAACTGTTGGCACAACGAGAGTTTTTCCTTCAAACGTCATCGGAAGGTTGACGTATCCGAGACAGCTTAATTGGTGTCCGTTTGCTGTTTGCGCTTTGAGGTTTATTTTTTGAATTTTCAAGTTTCATCTACTCAATAAATCTAGGGAACTGATTACGGATATACTGGCACCGGAATCTAACAATCCTGTAACCTGTGTGTCCAATATCTTGACTTTTATGTGGGGACATGTTGACAAATTCAAATTTATCACAAATACTGGATCGAAATAATTGTACGTGGGAATGTCTTCGGTAAGATGATGACTAGGAGATGGATAATTCCCGACACCCTCTCCTGACAATAGTTTTTTTGATCTGAATTGCTATTGTGTTGTTTGGGGCAACTTTTCGTTGTATAATTCGGCTCGCCACATGCATAACAGTAAATTTTGCGTGGCAATTGGCAATACTTTGCTATATGCCCCGGGTTAATACAATTCCAGCATTGCATATGATGACCTGTTTCTTCTTCGCCCTCCCTGCCAGTTACCAAGTCGCCCACCTTTGTACTAATGTTTTGTCCAGTGGGTTTCGCTTCACTTTGCTTTACCCCCTGACGTTTGAATCTATGGTTATGTTCCCCAATAGCGTTTATTTCTTCGGTCCCATCTTCATTTTCCTCGTCTTCATCCAGTTCATATTCAAGCTGATGGAACGTATGATTTGGAGCTCTCTGGAAAGTAGGAGCAAATAAGCTTGGTTCCAAGGAATCCAAATGGAAACAGTATTCTGCCAATTCTTTAACCGATGTGATTGGTGTTAATGCCAACCTTCGTCGGTAAAATTTTTTTGTGTTTTCAAAAATCCACTTGAGTTTACGTTTTTCATTCATTTTGTAAGATAGACTTTTCGAAAGACGTTCCATTTCAGCAAGGTAGGTGCTGAAACGTTCGTTTGGTTTTTGTTTCCTCAGGTAGGCTTGTTGCAGCAGCTCCTGCTCGCTCACTTGGTTTGCATTCGCTAAGATTGAAACTTGTCTCAAAAATTCCGATGCGGACAATGCTTTCGGTCCTATATCTCCATTAAATTGGATCCCCCATTTCTCGATTTTTGTTCTGAGATGATTGTAGTAATGTGAGAGTTGTGGTGCTTGGAATTGTGTTTGTTGTGTTTGTGCTGAGTGTTCATCCTGCCTACGAATAGTGTCTGGATGTTGAAATAGAAACGATGTGTTCACTCCTAAGTCCCTGGTTGTTAGTCGAGCTTGATTTGAGATTGGCAACGTTGGAGTCGAAAACGCACTGCATTCATCAATGTAGTGTCTCAAAGACAATTTTACCGTGTCTTTAATAATTTCATTAATTTGACCATACCAATCCGCAGGAATCTTCGATGGGAGGCTTACTCCGCTTGTTTTGTTGGATTCATGAACATTACGCTCTGTTCCTCCTATCGCTCCTTCCTGCTCTGCTAAGGGTAAACCGTATTCTCCCACAACTTGATTTCTTCTAATATTTACTTCTGACGATTCTATGTATGAGTTACCAACTTGTGCATTGTTTGGATTAGGGTTATTAAGCGTCGCGGGTTGTTGCTGTTGCTGTTGGGTACGGGTTAGGACTTCTGACTGATAGTGTGATGTCGGTATTGCAAGACTGACTGGGGTTCTGAGTACCGTGCATAGGAAAATCTCGAATAATTGGAAGGCTACGGTTTTGCGCTAATGTTCTACCCACATGGCGATCACCCGGGAATATGCTATTTTCATTGCCTGCAGATATACTATTGTTTTGCGACTGGTCAGCTGTGATTTGATCTAACGGGGGAAGTATGAATTGAATGGATGACCTTTCCTTCATATTCAAAGTGTTGTTTTGTGTGTTTCTATTGTACTGTGCAGATTGTTGTGGTGTTGGAGAGGATGCTAGATATGGTCTTGTAAAAGATGTTCTGGGTGTTGTGAAGTTTGGAGGAGAAATGGAAAAGTCTGTTTGTATTGGTAAGAAAACTTGAGCCGTTGGGTCCAAACTAGTTTGTATCTGCGGATTACTTGTTGTTAAGTTTTCTATTTCGCTCTTATCAAAATACCGTTGCATCATATTTAGAATTTGATTTTCTAATGAGGTTTTCAAATCAGTGTCGTTACATGGTTGCTCTTACAACTCTGTTTCTAAGGCTGCACAGTCTCGATTTATCTTGGAAGGTGATCTTTAATTGTAACGCGTTTTCGATCGAGTTCAATTTTGTCGTAATTTCATATGCCTCTGTTTCCAAAGGAGTTGAATGAGTAGATTGTACCCGATTTTCGGTCTTCGGTTAGAAGGAAACGTAAGTACCGCTTTTTCTGCGCAAGGGAACCAGATGGAGTAATATCGCGTATATCAAGTTCATAATTAACTTCATCTTCTTCAAGATGATCTGCTCTATACTCGTACATTTTTGAGTGTTGAATTAAATAAATCAAATATTAGAAATTGGATGAAAAAAAATTAAATAAACTAGTAACTAATAAATCATATAGTGCAATTTGAATACTTTTATAACGCTTATGTAAATAATTTCTGATCGCTAAAATTTAATCTATACTAAATTCAAACGAACGAAAGTGAGCCTTCGTGAGTTGGGCGCCAGTAATGTAAGGGTTTTGTGGGTGGGTGCAGGTGGCAACAGACGGAACGGGACCTCAAAGCAAAACGATAGAATAGCCCAGCTGTCACTTACCAAAGCCTCTCGCTTAACAACTCCGCTTATGCGCCATCGATTCCGAATTGTAACCGATGCGAAGTTGCATGTTTGTTTTCCAGGCTAGCGAAATCAGGGCGGGTATACTGGACGGAACCTTTTCGTTCACCCAACGTACTCGATTAACTCGGAACAAGTGTAACCAAAATCTAAACCGTAACTCAAGGGAGACTCAACAAATCGGGCTTCGCTCACTGTAAGTCATAACGCTCACAAACTCATTTTTCTAGTTGTATAATATGCATCGGTATGGATTTCAAACTGTTTATAATAGTAACTTAGAAGAACGTTAAAAAGATCTGACCTGTTCTGTTGTTTTTATATGCATGCTGCTGGTCGATGACGACGAGGATGACGGCGACGTACGTTTATGCTGCTTACCGCTAGCTATGCAGTGATTGTGATGAAGAGTGGTTAATTCCCAGGAACAAAATGTACAGGCGAGCGATGCAGCGCACGAGGCAGTCGGCGACTAGCGATACCGCCAGACTGAGCGGTGTGTTCGGTTTCGATGCGGTCGAGCCGATACCTTATGCGGCGGCTGATTAGGGTGCCGGGAACTGACCGGCTGAGTGTTACGGGCGGATATACAGTTGAATGTCGCACGTTCTCTGACTCGTGGTGTTTGACTGGGACCCTTACGAACGATGCGAGATCGGTGAGCACGATCGATCATCAGCGAATGCTAGTAGAAACCATCAACTGCGTCCACTGGCTCAGAGTGAAAAGCTGGCACTCCTACGGACTAACGATGCATGTAGCAATCACTTAACGTCGGGATCCAATGACTCAGGACCGTGGCTGGTGTCCCTACGGATTCTTGCGATCGGTGAGCAGGATCACATACACCGGCGCTAGGCGGCGTCTTCGAACGCTGAGCGATTGTGTCCCTTGGCTCAGGGAGAGTGGCGTTGTTCCCCTACGGACAATATGAGACGTATGGCCGAAAACACGTTTCAAACACGTGTGCAAGCCAAAATCGCCTCGGTGATTCTCTATAGCACTGATCAGAACCTGCCGAAGATAAAAACCTTCGCCTGAAGGTTTAGTGTGCCTTCAGACGAGAAATACGTGTCTCACTATTATGTTGACCAGCACGCATTTAATTCTAACATACCTGTACTGCTTTTACAATTCGCTCATAGATCTTTCTTTGCAAATGCCAATTAATACTGTATGCAGCAGTTCTTCTACACATAGAGAGATGTTAAAGATAGTACATGATATTACTTTGGGGTCACAACTTACTTTCCCCCAAATTTTACGATTGCTCGCTTTGCGAGGACATATCATCAACGGTACTGTGTACTTTTATATTTATGATGTTTCGTATGTTCAGCTCCTCGTAGTCAATCTTCACTTTGTTGCATTTTTAACTATCACTAGCACTGAACTGCTCCGTAAGAAGGCCAATTTGTAAAGAGGCTTGAGTTTTCTTGCGCAGAATCGAAATGGTCTGATTTTTGAGGCAATTCTTTCTAATTTAATTGTTCGTAATTATCGCTGCTATCGTTGGGGGAAAGAGATGGCAAAAAGGCAAAAATTAATTATAAAATGAATCGCGGCAACTCTGTGACATCGCCACTGATGCTACAAACGGCTGCGACATTTCATGTCGCATGAGAAATCACTTGGGTGAAACTAGCGTTAGCACTTGAGGTTACACTTGTTTGGTAGGAACCCCTTTATCTTCAAGGTGAGCGAATTCTTCCGGATAGCTGAGACGTTGAAGATGCTTGATGATCAGGCGTTCGCCAGCTTCTAACTCACTGGCAGTTATGGGTCCGTTTGAGGACTCCCTGATGATACCGCGGCCCCGGATAATTGCAGATTTGGCCATGAAATTATTCAAGGTCCGCTGAAGGAAGGCAAAGTGCTTTCGCGTTCTCGGCTTCGATGATGATGTTGTCGTTGGCAGAAGAACTAACGGTAGTCATTGACAAAGCTACGTGTGGCTCGGCAGGGTGGCGATTTTTCAAAACGTAGGGGGTGGCATGCAACCACATTTCTCTTTTCATGTTCAGTAATTTTATCACAGAGATGCCTCTGGATACTATATCCGCGGGGTTTTTATCTGTAGGAATGTAGTGCCAATCTCTGGAATTAGTAGGGGACTGGATCACGTTGATCCTGTTTCGCACGTATACTTCGTTGTGGAGAGCGTTCGAGTGGATCCAAGCTAATACGATTTGTGAGTCGCACCAAAAGTAAGTGTTTGTGGCACGAGATGGTACAATTTTGCTGATTCGGGTCATCAGCTCTGCTAGCAGTTTCGCGCCTAAGAGCTCTTTTCGTGGAAGTGTGACGTCCTTCAGTGGAGCCACGCGCGATTTTGCACACAATAAATTCATGGATTTTTTTCCTTGCTCATCCTGGGCGTAAGCATAGATCGCACACCCATAGGCCAGGTGGGATGCATCGGAAAACCCGTGCAGTTCCAAGTGCACTGGATTACTAGGAATTATTTGGCGTGGTAGCTCCAAGTCAGACAATTTCGGCAGTGTTTTCTTAAGCTGCAGCCATTGATGTAGCGATTCAGAAGGAATCTTGTCGTCCCATTAACTTTCCAAAGTCCTTGGAGTCCTTGGAGAAGTATTTTAGCGGTGATGATTATCGGTTGCATGATGCCTAATGGATCGTACAGTCTCAATATCTCTGAGGCTAGTTGCCGTTTCGTCATGCTTTCTATTGTATTTACCTGATTATCTGCGATACAGCGGAATGTGTCGTCCTTTGGCGACCAAGCAACGCCCAGGGTTTTTATGATGTCATGATCTCCGATTCGTATTTCCTTCTCTAGATCCTCGTTCGACACGTCGGCGAGAATGTTGACATCATTGGATGCCCACTTTCGCAGGGGAAAACCTCGCTTCATCAAGGCTGATTATACAGCTTTTCGTTTTTCGAGTAAATCGATTGTAGAATCTCCCCCCATCATAAGATTGTCCACATAGAAACATTGCTGAATGGTGTCTGCAATTTCAGGCTGTTCAGGTAGAATTTCATGTCCGACCTCGTGAAGTGCTCGGCATGCTAGGAAAGATGACGCCGCTTCTCCGTATGTTACCGTTTTCAACCGGTATGCTTGAATTTCCTCAGACGGTGATTCCCGCCAAAGGATGCATTGCAACCATGAGTCCTCCTCGTGAATGTTTACCTGACGATACATCTTTGCTATGTCTGCGATGACTACCTTGTCGTGGCATCGGAAATCTAAAAGCAGATCAAATAATTCACGCTGAATCACGGGTCCACTGTGTTGGATATCATTAAGTGATAATTGTGTTGACGTTTTTGCGCTAGCATCAAAAACTACCTGCAACTTGGTTGAGGTGAAATCTGGCTTAATTACGCAGGAATGTGGTATGTAGTACCCGATTCGGGAAGTGTCTCTAGGGTGGACAGCTTCCATGTGATTCATAGAGAGATATTCCGCAAGAAATGCTCGATATTGCTCGTAAATTTCTGGGTGATAGGCTAGGCGATTCTCCAGCGAAAGCAGTCGCCTTTTTGCCTGTTCGAAAGAATGGCCTAATAACTGCGCCTCGCGCTTTAGGGGTAAGCGTACTACAAATTTTCCATCTGGCCCTATGGTTGTATTTTTTCGAAAATGGTCTTCGCAAATATTCACGCTGTGGCAGGGCTTCGCTTACGTAGAAGTCACCTCTACCAGCATCCAAAATTTCCTGAATAGAACTTCTAGGTTCTCACCGTCGTCATTGGCCTCCGGTATCGATTCGACGTTTTGCATCTTTGTTGTATTCGGGTTGGCTGTAACAATCGCCACGGTAGCCTGCCGAGGAGCTTGCAAAGAGGCTAATCCGCCAACTAGCCATCCAAGCGCAGATTCCTTAAATATGGGTCCGGTGCCGAGGTTAATAGATCTAGGTCCCATAATTTGAAAGAAGACTCGGGATCCGAGTAAAATTTCCACTGGTTGCTCCGATAAAAACCGGGGTCTGTTAATTCAATGCCTGCTGGGACTTCTATGTCCTGCTTGCGCAATGTGATACTAGGCTGGTCCTCCAAGAGACGAGGGACCACCATCATATCTATGATTGTGGCGAAGTTGCCACCTCTGGATGATATCGAGGTCGATATTTTTCGTTGTGCGGTTATGCCTCCATTTATTCCATTTATGGTCAATAATGTCTCTTCATACGGTAAGTTGAGGATTAGGGCAGCATCCTCAGTTATGGTTTCGACCTGACTACCGGAATCTAGCAGGCACCTAATTTGGTACCATGCGTTTGCTCACCTCACTTTTATGGTCGCGGTAGCCAG
The DNA here is from genome assembly GCF_030247195.1 of Topomyia yanbarensis. NCBI lineage: Eukaryota > Metazoa > Arthropoda > Insecta > Diptera > Culicidae > Topomyia > Topomyia yanbarensis. The sequence continues at coordinate 228,411,805 of NC_080671.1, forward strand.
GAACACGTAATTATGTAGTCAATTCGAAGTGTTGGTTGAAGCCGTGGCCTGAGTAGTCGATTCGTCGGTGATACTCTGCTTTTGATCTAGAGCTTTCTCTGTGCTCTCTAGGTGTAGTAGAGTATGGTGCCGTGCACCACATTCTTTGCAATTGACGTTAGAGGAACACTTTTGTACATGGAATATAGGTGCATAGCGACTGTTAGAAATATAAGGATGTGATATGGCTTTTCAGTCGATAATGCGATTGCGTCGATTACTGTGTGATCTTCGCCTACGTTTCGATCCCACTATTGGATCATCATCAGGGCCTGAGAAAATTTTATTTATTTAGCTAACTAATAATTAAGGACTTTTACACCAGTTGACATTAAAAAAAAACAGAAATACAATCGCTCTCTGCCATTCATCAATGAATTAACACCATCCATACGGAAAATACTACGTAAGAACGTGCCGAATATAAAGATATCCACCAGCAACAGCAACACGGTTAAAAGATTATACGGTAATCCAAAGGACCCTGTACACGAAATGCAAAAGAGCAAGGTGATTTACCGAATATCTTGCTCGGACTGCCCAAGCAAATTTGTGGGAATGACCGTGAACCAACTCCAAACAAGAATGTATGGCCACCAGACACAGATCAACCAACTTGAGCAGAAACTAGCAGCTGGTTACCAATATACAGATCCGGAAATACAAGAGTTAAAGGAAAAAACGGCTCTCATGGAGCACTGCATCACCAACCAACACCGCTTCAATCTGAAAAACTACAAGGGGCAGCCCTATGGGGTTGCACGAGCTGTAGACGTAGGACTATACTACTTAATGTAAAATAGTTATTTTCTTAGTACATTTATAGTAATAATAAATCAAATATATTTCTTACGTATGGTTTAATCACAACCAATCAACATCGAATATTACATATTGAACCAAACCTTCTTGGTCATTTGTAGTAGGTGATCGAATCCGATTAAACTTATTTAAGAAGATCTGAAGAAAGAAGACAGAAAACTGTGACCGAACTAATATCTGGAACTAAATCTTTATAGCATAAGATTAGCTTGTAAAAACTTTTCGATTGGGTGTGGTAAAAAACCCGGACCAGTGAAGAAAAATCAAATTTTAGGCAATATAATCACATTTCATGTATAGACCAAGCATTCTAGTTATATTTTGCCATTATTGTAACTTTCCTAAAGCACGCATACAAATATAGCGAATGCATTACTGAAACTATAAATATTGATCGAACGTAAATAATAAACTTTCGTTGTGCAATTTAGTAACAAATTAGATCTACCTACCTACACATTCGCCTCAAACATTAAACAGGGGCGCAAAGCAAAATGAATGAACGCTGATGATGATGGGTAGAGCGAAAGAGACAACTAATACCACGACACTATGTTAACCGTGTTTGCAAATGGAGCTCGCATGTACATTTTGTGTACGAATAATTATACATTAAAGTGTGCTGGACACGAGCACAACACAAAAGATAGCATAGCGTACCACCACAGGCAGTGTAACGGACTTCTAACTCAGCTACACTGGCTGTGAAAACACACAGCGCAATGATCTGCTTCGCCTGCTGTTCAACAGGTAACTGAGCAGGTCTGGCGAAATCTGTCCGTTTAAATAGTCGATGATAACGTCATTCATAGAAGCGTAGCGCGCTATGTATACAAATCTGTCGTGCTGGACTAGGGAAGCGCTAGCTTCCGTGTGTAAATGCGCGATATTTTGACTAGGTTGTTCATTATTTATATTTTTAATGCCATGATATCAAAAATCTTTGGGTTTATCAATTGGAATCCATTCTTAGAAGTATTTCGGGGCGATATCCACAAAAAATTTTAAAATTTATCGTGAAATGGCTGAATTATATGCGTTTAAAATTGTTTTTTCGTTACATACCATTTTTGTAGAATTTGCAACGTGCACCCCTATATCGAAAACAAAGACGTAGTCCTACGTTAAAAATAATCTATTATAGACCACAGCTTCAAAACTTCCAATCTCCCGATCCTCGAAACGTGTCATATCACAACAACTCAACACACCGTCAACCGCCGCACAGATACCGAGGGATTGAACTCTACTTATGCCAATATACTATCGCATGTGAAAAAGTTGAGGGAAAAAAGCTCTCTCCCTACCGATCAAACTACCACTCCAACCCAAAATTCTCAAAAACAATCAGATAGGAGCACAGTCCAAACGTAGTAGTCTCATATAGGTGAACAACTGCCATTATCGTTTTAGTGATATATTCGACAAAACTGCCATTTTTTGGTACAGAAAAACCCGATTTCACACGATCTGAATGTATATTTTTCGTAAGTGCTAATATTCCACGACACCCATCCCAATCATAACATATATACACAATAACCACAGGCTATAAGCAGTTCTCCAACCCTTTCGAACCTGACATTCTCTCGTATGCAATACGAATTAACACTTCGTCGATTTAGTCAAGTAAGGTATGCTTTGAACGATGTTTAATATTTTGTATTTTTGTTTTGTTTATTGTCAACTGGTGTAAAAGACCTTAATTATTAGTTAGCTAAATAAATAAAATTTTCTCAGGCCCTGATGATGATCCAATAGTGGGATCGAAACGTAGGCGAAGATCACACAGTAATCGACGCAATCGCATTATCGACTGGAAAGCCATATCACATCCTTTTGTACATTGTGTCCCCACGAAAGACAGTTGTAGCACCGCCTCGCTGCCGTAGTAGCCTCCCAACGTTGTTTGATGGACAACTTGTTGAAAGGGACACAGTAGAAAATGCTGTGCCCTTTGCCGCCACAAGAGAAGCAGTTAGGTTGTTCCGTTTGGGTTGGAGCCTTTGTGGCTGAATCCTTCTTTGTGTTAGCTGTGATCACTGCTGCAGTCTTTTGAGGGCGAGGCTTCTGCGAAGAATCTTCGAAATTTTGGCAGACGAGTTGGTTGGCCCGCTTCTCTAACTCGGCCTTGAAATCTATCCATGTATATATTTTTTGAAGATCCAAGCTCTCTTCGAGCTTGGATAAAGTGGAAGCGTCTAGCTTACCTTTGACGGTTGCGATGATTCATACGTTTGCGACGCAATCCAATACGTGGTTGCGCCCTCCGGCGATTTGATGAGCGGCATGGACTGTGGTGTCCACCGCGTCAATTAGTGCCAATATTCACTTGGTACTGGGATTTGTCATGCTCTTCACTCGCAGTAGTTTTGTGAAATAACCTTCGAAGGCTATTCTGCGTTTGTAGAAACGCGCTTCTAACTTTTGCCAGGCGTCGGCAAAGGAACTTCCTGAATTTTCCAATGCTTCGATGGAATTTTTTGCGGGGGTCCTCATCCTCGCTCAGCGCATCCTCGCTCAGCGCAGATATGCGCTTTTCAAACCGGCTCTTGAATGGGAGCCATTTGGTCAGCGAACCATTGAACCGTGGTAAGTCGATTCTTGGTAGATGGTCTGATCGACCAGGAGGCTGCTGGATAGTCTGATCCAGCAGAACGTTAGGCTGGTTTCCTGTGGAAGCTGGTCTCAGTGCCTCGGCCAATTCTTCCAATGCTATCTTAGCGCCAAGGTAAATGACCATTAGGGGCTCCCTTCGAGGTTGCGCGCGCGGACCTTCTAGTCCTTCCAGTTTTAGTAGGACACCAGAGGCCTGGTCATACAGGCCGTCCAACATCCCGATTGTTGTTTTCACCTGCACCAAAGAGTGGGGCAGCTCTTTTAGTTTCTTTGCTTCGCTCGCTATGTTTTTCAAACTATTTTCCAATGCACACAGCTGATTTTTGGTGGTTTCCACCAACTCCAACACCTCTTCTTCTTTTCGCGGCATTTTGTTCTGTTTTTCACTACGCACTGCACTATGCTGGTGCTTACTGTTATTCAATGTTTTCACTGCTCACTGTACCTCCAAGTTGCACGATTGGTCGTGATCTTCGCCGTCCACTAACCGCGAATTTTTCACTCGTCTCCGCACGGGCGGCACTTGAAAACTTTTACACTTTACCGCGCACCACTGTTAAATGCCCGGGAGGTAATTTTTCGGCCTCGTCTAATTATTTTGCGCTCTATTTACCCAGCACGGGGCCACTGCACTTGAGACAGACGGGCTTACAACTTTGTTTTGTTCAATGAATTATGATTGATCCACCGCACACGGGTGGGAGCGTTCTTCGTTCAATTTACTTTCCACAACCGCTGCCTACGGGTGGCAGTAGGATTGATTTTTACGACTTTTTTTGCTCTCTTGGGTAATGCTCACAACACGCGTGGTTCGAGCCAACTGCAATTAGATACACTTTTTCTGGTTCACTACACTTTTCGCGTCGAATTGAACGAATTTGCACTTGACTTCTATTTGCGCAAATAAGGAGTGATCAGCCGGTGCTGATCACGTCGGGGTCACCAAAATATTCGTTATGGATCAACTTAAGTCCCGCTTCCGCAAGGACTGTTAAAACTAAAATAAAAGCTGAACTGTGGAATAGGCCCGCACCCTATTCCACTAACTCGACGTGATAGAAAATTGACTTATCACGTCGGGTTCAAATCGTTGAGTGCGCATTTCTCACCGATAATGCGCTCGAATCGTTGCTGGGTGGTGCCTGCTTGCTGACAATGCTCGAAAGGGCACATTTTCCGCTGAGCTGGAGCTTCTTGTCCAGCATTTCGTCGTTGGGTTCGATTATAGCGAAGTTGGGATTGCTGACTTCTATTCGTGTCATGCAGCAACTAATGGATTTGGCATTTGGCTACTTCCAAACAACAATAGCAGTAAAAATAACAGCTACAATTCCAATAATATTACCAACAACTTCAATAGAAACAGGCACAACATAAACAATAACAACCACAACGGAAACAGAAACAACCACGTTAACAGCAATAACAACAACAGCAACAACAACAATCACAGAATAAGCAACTACAACAGAAACAGCAACAACAACTATAACAGCAATAACAACAACCACAACGAAAACAGAAACATCAGGTACAGCAACAGCAACAACAGTAGCAGCAACTGCAATAGAATCAACAATGGTCTTAACAACAATCACCATAACAATCAACATCATTTTCATCTTGCTGCTGTGAACGTTCGTGTTTTCGCCAATTTTAACGCACTTCTCAGAGGCAGACCAGGACAAACATGACGCAGCTGGTAACAGTACAATAGTTTTAGGTAATATTTTTACGCATAACGAATCACAACCAACTTCTTCGAAAGCTACTGAAATTTTGGTTTACTCTCAAAATTTTAATAGAATGAGGAGCGCCGTAAAGATGAACGAAATCCATAAAAATATATTAGGCTCCTCATTTTCGATAATTCTAGGTACCGAAATAAGTTGGAATGAGGGTTGTAAAAAGTGAAGAGGGTTTTGGTAGTGACTATAATGTTTTTAGAGATGATCGTGATTTACGACTAACCCAAAAAATGTCAGGCGGAGGAGTTCTCATCGCAGTTTCATCTATATTTAATTCCGATCTTATTGTTTCACCAAAATTCAAAGAATTTGAACATGTATGGGTTAAAGCACATATCGCTGATGAAATCCACATTTTTGTCTCAGTGTACTTTCCACCGGATCTAGCTTGCAAATCAACATATGAGATTTTCTTTCAAGCTGCTGAAGAAATAATCTCTTTCCTCCAGAATTTAAAGTTCATATTTATGGTGATTTTAATCAGTGCATCTTAGATTTTATTCCTGACTCTGAAAATGAGAGCATTCTACTTCCTGGCGTTCGTTAAAACGAAACATTACAATATATGTTTGAGAAAATTGCATTGCTAGGTCTCAATCAAATAAACCATATAAAAAATCAACACAATCGTTATTTAGATATGCTGTTAACAAACATTATTGAAGATTTCTGTGTTGATGAATCTCATTCTCTCTTATGAAAAAATGAAACGTTTCACACAGCAATAGAATTCTCTATTTTTGCGCACCAGAATCATAATTCCATTGATTGTGACTTCGAGGACGTCTTCAATTATAGAAAAGCAAATTATGAAAATATTAAATATAAATTAAGCAGAGCCAATTGGCAGTCCCTTTTAAAGAATCAAGAGAACATTGAATGTGCAGTGGAGATCTTTTATAATATTTTATGGCAAATAATACAGGAGGAATTTCCACTCACGAAAAAACGACGAAATCATGCATCCAAAAATCCAGTTTGGTTCAACAAGGAAATTATTAATTTGAAAAATCGGAAGCAACAAGCTCACAAAATTTACAGAAAACACAATAGTCTGGATAATTTGGAAAAATACCTCAACATTCGTGACCAACTAACTTCAGCTATTTCTTCGGCACTAACTGTATATAATGCAAAAACTGAAAATGAGATCAAGTCATGCCCAAAAAACTTTTTTAATTACATCAAAACTAAATTGAATTCATGCAACTTCCCATCAAAAATGTCTTTAGATGGGAAAGAGGGTGAAACTTCAAAAGATATTTGTAATCTCTTCGCAACATTTTTTCAAGAAACTTATTCTAACTATTCAGACAATGATCGTGACTTTGAATATATTTCTTATTTTCCTGATCATTCAAGGGATGTTGGTGTCAGTCACATTAATGTTCAAGATATCTTGTCTGGTCTCAATGATCTAGATGCCACTAAAGGCTCAGGACCTGATGGAATTCCCCCTGCTTTCATAAAGAATTTGGCAACTGAGCACGTTACCTTTATTCTGGCTGTTCAATAAATCACTAGAATCTGGTATTTTCCCAAAAGATTGGAAAAAAATCTTTTTTAATACCTATTTATAAATCGGGTTAAAAATCTGATATTCGCAATTATCGTGGAATTGCCATTCTGTCTTGCTTTCCCAAACTTTTCGAATCCATCATCAATAAAAAAAATTCAGCCAAGTCAAACATAAAATAACAAATTCACAACATGTGTTTTTTAAAGGCCGTTCGACTAGTACAAACCTTTTAGAATTTGTTGATTACTCGTTAAATGCCATGGATAAAGGAAATCATATAGAAGCTCATTACACTGACTTCAGCAAAGCTTTCGATAAACTGGACAATGTCCAGTGGACATTCACATGTTAATTTTCAAACTTGAAAAATTGGGAATCGAGATGAGACTCCTCAATTGGATTAAGTAGTATTTAACAGATTGCCAGAAAATAGTAAAATTCTATGAGATGAAATCTGATATAATTAAAATTACTTCGGGGGTTCCTCAAGGTTCACACTTAGGACCTCTTCTTTTCATTTTATGTCAACGACATCTCTATTATTTAAAAAAACATTAAAATTCCCATATATGCGGATGATATGAAGCTATTTTTAGAAATTAGAAATAATAATGACTATAATGTTTTTCACAATGAAACACAAATCTTTTATACATGGTGTTGTAAATGTTTACTGGAATTAAATGTCAAAAAATGTAATCTCATGACTTTTAGCAGAAAACAAATCACGGCCTCCGTGTCAATTACATTAGGTAATCAAATCGTTCAGAAATGCGATAAAATAAGAGTTATCTAAGATAAAAAAATAAAATTTGTGGAACATTACAACACAATTGTTCATAGAGCTAGTAACATGCTTAATTTTATAAAACGCTTCGGACATCACTTTCAAGATCCTTACACAATTAAAACTCTTTACGTGGCATATGTTCGATCTATTTTAGAATATTGTAGTTTTGTTTGGTCACCATTCATAAAAAAACACGAAGTGAGAATTGAGTCAATCCAAAAACAGTTTCTATTATATGCACTACGCAAGTTAAGATGGACAGCATTCCCTCTTCCATCTTATGAAGCACGTTGTATGTTGATAGATATTCAAACATTGAAAGAACGTCGGGACTATGCTATGATCTCGTTTCTAAACGATATCGTCATGCAGCGTATTGACTCATCTTACATATTGTCAAAATGTATATGCTCCTACTAGGGTTGTGGTACCTGTAATACCGGTACCGAAAATCCCGGATATACCGACCCATTTTTGGTACCGTAATACCGGTACTGAATAAAAGACAGTACCGGTATTTTCGGTACTATACAATTTTTTATGACAAATATGTTAATTCTGCAGGGGGATCTGTTTCAAAATATCGGTCTACAAGATAACGTTTAATTATATTAATTTTCGTTCTAGATAAATCGTTGAGATATCATCTTTGTGTGGGAATGGGTGGGGCCATCATCATAATAATTCTATAAGTTAAAGTTTTATTAGCGACATTCTGATTGGTTTCCATTATTCACTTATCTATAAAGGAACGAGCAGCGATTTAGTAGCTAACAGTTTTAGACTTGGTGAACTGCTTCAAATGGGGCGATTTTTAATTATTGGTTATCTGAAAATTCAGCAAAACTCCATAGTTTACAGGAAAGCAAGGAGCCTTGATATGCATTAGAGAATAGTAGGCAAACGACATAAAGGTCGAAACCAATTTTCAGAAAAGCAAGAGAGGAAATGCGATTAACCTGCTCGGATTTACTGCCATTCTCGCTTTGATTTACTGTTGTTAATAGGGTTTCATACATTTACCATCTGTTCAAGTCGACGAAAGTCGCACCACTTAGCAGTTATTGATTTCAAAGTGGCCTAGATTTCGAAATAAAAGAAGGTGGCCTATACGAAAAATATCTTCTGTGAAATGAGTCTTGCCATTCCGAAGCAATTAAAAACAATAAACATGTTTTTTGATCAGCGCAAATCAATCATCTGAGAATAAGATCATCAGTTTGAGCATTCAATTTCAGTTTGAAGCTTTTTTTTTATTTTTAAAAAAAAAAATTCGAGTACCGGTACTTTACCGGTACTACCGGTACTGAGGGCTTCAGTACCGTACTACCGCTTCTCGCCAAAAAGGGTCGGTACTGCGAACCCTAGCTCCTACTCGTCAATTACGCAATAGAAATTTGTTCGCGATAGGTCATCACCGTACAGATTATGCTGAATTCGGACCACTAAACCAGATGATGGCTGTGTATAACGAGCATTGTGAAAGTATTGACCTTACCATGCCCCGAACAAGTTTAAAACGGTTTATCAACTTGTTGCGGCATTATAGTACATAGGAATAGTATACAGTATAGTATATAAGCAATTAATATTTGTATAATGTAGTCTAGAATTGATTGACGAATAAATAAATAAATAAATATTGCTTATAACTGTCAATAAAGACCAGACGTTTTTGAACAAACAAAATTTTATAACTTAACTTTTCCATGGTTTTTGTGTTTCCAATATTCAAGTTCATGTGAGCCGAGGCATATATTATTGGTTCAATTTAAATAATCTCATCGAAATCTGGTATGATTAAAACGTATCATTTAGTCAACTGGATCGACATTCGGGAGATAGTATTTCCATCGAACTTTTATTTGCAACCATTATTCAAAAAAATATTCCACGAAATAATTAAACTGTATATCTTTCCAATGGTAAAATTGCAAGTAGTGCTGGTGCCTCCTATATATATATAGGTTCTCAATCTTTTTCGTACCACTTACCCCTTAGCAATCACCTCTCAATGCTGTTGACCCCCTCGGTTAAACATCGAATTTGTATGCTAATAATATGTTATTTTCAGTTTGTCAGGAAACAAGAATTGAAATTTCAAAGACCACCCTCTTAGTACATGAAGACTTTGTCACAAAAAGCCACTACGCATACTTTGTTTTTCCAAAAATGAGGTTGAGAACCGCTGATCTGGACTGTATTTTAAAAGGGTCGAACTTTTTTACCATTTTTTCCCAATGGCTATAGTCTAAAAACGACAAATCCTAAATGTTGTAGGAGTAATTTTCACAAAATTAGTCAAATTTTTTAATAAAAACATTGAAAAAATTCTTCATCGACTCCTACACTGGAAAAAAATCGGTTTCAAAAATTTAAAGGCGATTTAGAAAAAAAAACGCTTTTAATCCACCTAACAGTGTGATGAGACATTTCTTATAACTTTTATCATTCTCTTCGGATATTATATCTAAGCAAGAGGTTCGAAGGAAGAAACATTACACCTTATGCTCATATGCTCCGTTCTAAACCAAAAGGTGTGATATAGGATCATGTCAGTCATCATTTTAACACTCTTATAACCAGACCTCGAAAGCGGAATTTCTATCTCATTATATCCTAGCAGTTTAGAAAATATTACAATCTACTATTTTTTGGCTATCTAGACTACTGTATTACTACTACTGCATTTGTGTTCGACCAAAGTTGAATTTTAAACGACTAAAAGAGTCGGTGCAAGTACTACAAAACACTGAAAAATACAATTATGTGGAAGAATTTAAATCTATTGTGAATAACCATGAAAGATATAACCTTACATTATTTGTATGTGGGCAAAAAATTTCTAGAAGACCGTTGATAGTTTCTCATGGAAGGAACAAAAATATCTTCAAAATACAATATAGAACACTTATCTTCACCAGATTTATTATGAAATTAGTATGTTGAGTGAGACATTTCTAGGCTATTCCTTATAGTTTTAACTCAATAAGCTATTATATCTTCATGTATAGTTCAGAAAATTTTCTTATTTTCAATTCAGATTTGTGATTTGGCCGAGTCTCATATACCAATCGACTCAGCTTAACGAATTAGGACATTGTCTGAATGTGTGTGTGTTTTTTTGTTTTTGTTTTTTTGAGGACAGCAAAAAACTTCCAAAAAAGCCCTGAGGCTGCAGGAAAAAAATATATTAAATTCTATCGTCTCAGGGAGCTGGTTTGTGTTGCCACCCGACTCGCCAAAAACCACTGCTGCCACCTTTGCCCAAAACCTGAGTCCTCCCCGTTACTACCTTACGGCATTACTTCGGGAGGGGGTTTATATGTGCATAACACCCACTCTAATTCCACTGCTTAGCATTTAGTTCCTTTAGTAGGGTTACAGTACTACTCCTCGACGGTGGTGTGTTCTTCACCATCCACACAGGCTGGCAACTTCTGCATAACAGTCGGAAAGCTAGCTGTGGGTCGCAACTTAGTGTTCTTCCCCTACGAAGACAATCTGGGCGGCAAACTTCAGAATGTCTAATTTACCTAGCCCTTCGGCTCCCTTGTGCCATTTTGCACCGAAACTTTCTTCTCGTACCATTCAGCACCACTTACTCGTTCAGCTCCCGACTTGTTCGCAAACTACTCGGTACAGTCCCCAACGTTGGATCTGGCCTACTCCGGAGGAGAATTCCTAGGTGAGAGAGGTTCTTCCAATACGAGCGGTAGATTTCTCCCGATACCGATGTTCGTTTCCGTGAGACAATTAGCTTCATGCTTTGTTCCGATCTACTCGACCTAGCCTACTCTACGGGCCAGTCAGTAGGTGCTAAAGTTCATTCAGTGGAGTGGAGCGTAGCTTCCGGTTAAATGGCGCCCCAATGACCCACTGATAGATATTCGACGCGGTCTACTCGGTCTGATCCCCGGCTGTGCATCTACCCTTCTCACGAGCTATCCGGTAGGGTGTTGAGGTCGATCCGGCGATTCCGATTAAGCCTGATGTCCGGTTTACTGGCGCCCAGATGACTCGAACCCGGTTCTACGTCGCGTACTACTCAACTAGTCCCCAGTGGTGGACCTAATCTACACCGACGGAGAGTTCTCCGGCGGCGGAATATCTTTCGAATCCCAATTTGTGGTTTCACTCGACTTTCTAGTCAAGGGCGCTACTTTGTTGGTCCATTCGTCACTTCCTCTACATCTCGGAGAGTATACTCGTAATCACTCTGTTGACAGCGTCACAAGTATGCTCGTCGTGGCTCATCTCTTCGACGATACTGTCAACTATCACACCCTACGAAAACGTCTTCGAACCTAGACCACGTGTTCCGGTGTCTCTGCACGTTCACGCACTCCGGACAAAGGAGTGACGAAGCATATCCAAACCAATGCAAGTAATTCCGTAAGCTTCCGTGCCCGTACAAAATCTACATCAAATGGAAGTTAACCTCTCCATGTTTCCTATGCACTCGAGCTGCTACATTTGTTATGAGTCCTCAGCCATAGTGATGCAGATGGGGATCATGCAGGCGATAATGCATACTGCGTTATCGCCGGCATGATGTTTTGTAACCACTCGCGACTCGTACGGCCATCAGATGGAATGTCCTGTTCAGCTTTTCACGGTTCCGCTTGGTTTTCAGCGCAGCACCCCAGGGAGGACCTCATATCGAAGTATCGATGACGAAACAGTAGATAGCATACGTCTCGTGATGCTTCTCGGGTAGCCGACATTTGGCATGATCCAGCTCTCGATCCCGTCTATTCATCCAGCTCTCGATCCCGTCTATTGTCTTCGTCACCGAAAACTCCTTTTCTTCAAGTGTCTCACCCATCACCGTTAGTTACATGTCGTCCGCGAAATCCATACCGAAAAAAATATTTTGTAATTTTAAGTTTATTTTCATGCACATATTTAGAGCATGAATATAAATGTAAAATTAAGTTCCACCACAAATACACACGACTTGTCGTGCTTCCTTCAACGAATTTTATTGTAATTTTACACGTTGATTGAAAATTACAGTTTCTTTAAACGGAAAACCAATGCACTTCAATGTATTTTTCCTCGAATATTGCTGTAAGATGAATGAAATGTAATATCACACGAATGAACGTGTACGTGCTTTTTGATGCTCCAATTGAGTGCATTGATTTTAACGCAATGTTACATAAAATTTTTGATTCAATCTTTGTACGCCTACATTCGTATTGATTTACATGTCGTTTAAATTTCATTATTTTTTGGTGTGTAGGAAACTAATGCACTGGGCATTTAATGTGCGTGGGGAATACGCATGATCTTGTCTGAGTGAAGTGAATCATGTATGAGGGTTGAGTATTGACAATTCGCGAGAAGAAACAGAAGCCTATTAGTTCTAGTAATTAGTGTAAAAATTAGCGTCGTTGGAAGTCTATTCGACATACAAAGCACATACGTTTTAGGTATTTCGATAGTGCTTATTTTATGCCGTTTAAAATACGCTTTAGTTAGCTTAAAAACACGCATGAATAACAAAACAATCGGCTCCTTATTCAATTGTTCGCGGAGAACGAAACCAATGCATAATTGTCGTTTTATAACACCGATATTAAGAAATCTTCATTTACATAGATATTGCGATATCTATTTCAACAAATGTCTCGAAACGCTAAAGGTAATCGTTTTTCATGATATTGTATTGTTTTTGAAATGTCGTGTTTCGCTGGAATAAAGAGACAAGGAATAATAAAATCGGTCCCATACCGTTCGATACAATTAAACATTAGCAACACTCCCGACTGTCGGCAATGCGCAGCTGTAGTTGCTTTTTTTCACAAACCGAGAATTTCAAAATTAATTCAACAAACGATAAATCTATCATAAATTCTCGGCAGCCGGCTGCCCAGAGCAATGAACACATGATAACCTCTGAGAGTTGCATAGATCGTATCACTTATCAAGGTGAATTCAGATTTATGTAACTATTTACCCCATCCTACTAACAAAAACTCCTTCCCGTGACAAACGTGGAGATGCAGAGGTATACACGGTCTCCATAACAACGTCTATTACACTAACATTCCTTTCCTTCCCCGATGACTGTAAGGACGTGGCCGGCGCCGTTATTGTCATTTCAGTGTATAGAACGTTCGAAACGTGCACATTGAGAATGGATAGCTACTCCCAGGCCCCATTCGTTGATTCTCTATGCAATTTCGCTTGTTCTAGTCAATCAGAGAGTAGCAACTACGAATTGTACGGTCATCATGCTCATGCTCATGCTCATGCTCAATCTTTGTATGTTTACATTCGTATTGATTTACATGTCGTTTAAATTTCATTATTTTTTTGTGTGCACGATTTTCACTTTCATGGGCAGCCGCAGAGTTATGACCTCATCGTACATCCCCTTCCAAAGAGTTGGACCAAGAATGGAGGAACGACACGCTGTGACTGGCATTGACCTCTGCCCTTCGCTAGTCTCGCACAGTAGCACTCTTCTCTAGAAGTAGCTCTTCAGGATCTGGCATAGATAGTTGGGAACCCTCATTCAAGGCAGCGCTGCAGCAATGGCTGTTCAGTTGGCGCTGTTAAATGCATTCTTAACATCTATCGTGACCACAGCCCAGTATCGATATCGTCTTCACGTTTGTTTAGATGCCTTCTCTGCACTGTTAAACATTGTCCGAATTGCATCCACTGTTGACGCTTCTTGCGCAATCCGAGCTACCTCTTAGTTAGTCCGCGCTCCCCCTCCGTGCATTTCATCAACCTGTTAAGGATGTTTCTTTCCAGGAATTTTCCGAGTGTATCCAGCAGACATAAGAGGCCGGATCACCCGGTGGCTTCCCTGGCTTCGGCTGCAGTACCAGCTTCTATACCTTTATTTAAATACTTCTGCAGCACCATCCTGAACATGTGCGGATATGCCAGGATCGCAGCATTCAGCGCCACGTTTGGTATTCTATCTGGACCGGGGGCTTTCTTTGATTTCAGACACTTCGATGCTTTCTCGAGCTCATCGTTACTTACCGATCGTCCGTGTATGCTCCTTCTTCTTCGCCGTACGGTGTTGGTGGCGAGATAGTTGGATCGTGCTTCGGGAAAATACCCTAGATAATTATATGCAGCTTACTCGGGTACATTGTGGCTGGCGTCGTCGAACCCTTCATTTTCGCCATCACGACTCGGTACGCGTCGCCCCAAGGATTAGCGTCTACTTCTCGTCACAGCTCTTTGGGGCAATCTGATAAGTCTGGTCTCCCATTTTAAAGCGGCCCTAGCTTCCCGAAACGCTGCCTTGCGCTCTGCTCTATCTGACTCCGATAATGCTTTCTGAGCTCGCATTCTGGCTCTGAGACAAGCAGCGCGTAGCGTGCTAAACGTCTCGTTCTACCAATAAGCTGGACTCCGTCTATTATATGGTTCCAGTTTTCGCGGTATTGTGGCGTTACAAGCCGCCACAATCCTTCTTGCTGGATTAGCCGTACCCACGTTCTCGGTCCAGCCTTTCGACCGAAATGCCTCGTATATGTTTCGCATACTCTCAAATCCGTGTTCGCTGTCAATGAAGGACTCTTGTGTTGGTTACTCTCCACGCCCCAGGCGTTGAAGTAACCACCAATGACTACCGGCTTCCGATCGATCAACTACTCGGTTAACTGCTCCAGAATTAGACTGAACTGCTTTAATGTCCACCTTGGAGGAGCGTAACCCGAGCAGAAGAAAATAACCGCGGAATACTAAATTTAGGTATCAATACCAACGACCTTTTACCACAATATTACCGATTTTTGTCAAAAAGTGCATCAGCGGGCTTCTTGAACCACTTCGGCGAGTCTTCGAGCTATCACTCACTACTGGTACATTCCCTTCCTGCTGGAAAGTAGCGCACATGTTTCCAGTTCATAAAAAAGGAAACAAATCGAACATTGACAATTATCGGGGAATCTCGTGTTTAAGTGCTGTATCAAAACTGTTCGAGCTGGTTGTGTTAGATCCTATTTTCTTTCACTGCAAACACTACATTGCAGATGACCAACACGGTTTCATGCCTAAACGATCGACAACGACAAACCTGCTCTCGTTCACAACATATGTAATGGATGGATTCGCTGACGGATTGCAAACCGATGCTATTTATATGGATCTATCTGCGGCTTTCGACAAAATCAACCATGATATCGCAATAGCGAAGCTGGACAAACTCGGCATTCATGGACAACTTCTGCGCTGGTTTCGTTCCTACCTCGATGGAAGGCAACTCCAAATCAGCATTAAGGACTGTCTATCTGCACCATTCTTCGCTACATCCGGCATACCACAAGGAAGCCATCTCGGTCCAGTAATATTCCTCCTCTACTTTAATGACGTCAATTTCACATTACAAGGACCCCGCCTTTCTTTCGCCGACGACATGAAATTTTTTCAACAAATACGGGATAAAACCGATGCCGAGCTTCTTCAGAGGGATCTGGACAGCTTTAGCAGGTGGTGTGATCAAAACAGAATGGTTTTAAACCCGAGCAAATGCTCAATCGTTACGTTCACGCGGCAACGCCAACCGACTCAGTTTAACTACCATTTCTTCGGCTCGAGCATTCCAAGACACTCTCACATCAAAGATCTCGGAGTCATCATGGATTCGGCATTAACATTCAAACCACATACGTCATACATCGTGGATAAGGCATCACGACAGCTTGGGTTCATCTTCCGAATAGCGAAAAACTTCAGGGACGCATATTGTCTTAAATCGCTTTACTGCGCGTTGGTCCGCTCAACGTTAGAATATTGTTCAGCTGTTTGGAATCCGTACTACCAGAACGTGATTGACAGAATCGAGGCTGTCCAACGCAGGTTCATACGCTTCGCCCTTCGTCATCTCCCATGGCGAAACAGATTTCAGCTGCCGAGCTATGAAAACCGTTGCCAGCTTATACACCTCGATACACTCAGCATTCGGAGGGACTGCTCTCGAGCCCTGTTCGTCTCGGACTTACTCTCTGCCAGAGTGGATTGCCCTACAATCCTCGGACGTCTGGATCTTCAAGCCCGCGTTCGAGCTCTACGTAATAACTCCCTTCCGCGAGTTCCGTTCAGGAGAACCAACTATGGTTGCCAGAGCGCTGTAACCGGACTCCAACGAATTTTTAACAGTGTGGCGACGGCCTTCGACTTCAACTGGACGCGGAATGCTATAAAAGCGAAAATGTTGTCAATTTTAAAATGTAATTAGTTTAAGCAACCACCATTGGGGCCAAGGGGCTTGTTGGTGAAGGTAATAAACATAAACATTAATGAGCTCTACATAAGAGGTAAAATACCAAAAAAAAAAAAAAAAATAACACAGACATGTTCTACAAATAAATATTTGATAATGAAACGAGTTATTACAATACCTGAATAATAATAAAACATTTTTCAACCTTCCAATAATAAAATTCGCTCTATGGAGGTATACAATAAGGTATTGGTTTGGTATTTGTAAAAATAACTGGAATGCATAAACAATACTAAAATAAAGTATTATACCTCATTGAGGTATTAAGCAGGTATTGAAAAATGTTTCTTCAATACCTGCTTAATACCTCAATGAGGTATGATAATCAATTAATACTGGTTTGGTTTTGGTATGAATACCAAAAAATAGTATGCTCGGGTTATTGCCCAGTTATTTTCTCTTGGTCGGGAATAGCTACACACGAAGACGCCGTTCATTTTGGCGATCACGAAGCCCTCATATGAGCGTTCTACCACTTCTTGAATGGGGAATCTGCCCATAGCTTTTATCACAGCCGTTCTCGATCTATTCGCCATCTAGCTTCCGTTATTAGGGAGGACTTAGTACGGGTCTGCAATCAAAGTGACATCACACATATTTTCTGTCGTAGACTTCCAGAGCAGTTGCTGTGCGGCGTCACAGTGATTTAGATTTATCTGGGTTATCTCAATTACTATCATGTGTGTGTATGTATGCACACTAATGTCATGTAGCAATGGCTGAACCGATCTTAACTAGTTTCGAATGAAAGGCCTAATGTACCCAGTACATGCTATTATTTTTTGTTTTGGGCTATGTTGTTTGCTTTCTGAGATATGGGTGATTTTGCCAAAATACGATAGGTTTTAAACATATAACTTTCAAACAAAGCAATTCAGTTCTCACTTACCAATTGTCAATAACTAAAAATCAGTTCTTTCATGAAGAGTATTTAGTATATCTTCTGACCTCGCGCAAAGCAGAAGCAAAAAATTGCTACGCTATAGCAGGCTATAGGCACCAGGGAAGCAAGCCAACGTGTTGCTCTATATCAGTGCACAAACAATATTGCATCGTTGCCCCTGGCTGCGGAGTGAAATGAGTCTGTCAAATAAAACAAAAGTGCCCCCACGATTTCGATCGACTTTAATAAAGCTCGTGTTAGACCCATAGTTCAGGAAGTGGAACATTTAGTTAAAGTTAAAATGGAACTTAATCTCGCTGAAGTTACGTACATTCAGCTGCACCACGTCAAAACTGAGTTTTGATCATGTTTAGAAAATTGACACAGGCAGAAAATTTCATTGCAAAGAACAACATGCAACACGAGGTCGAATTTAATAACACCAGGATCAAGATCCCCGTGCATATGGAAAACGATACTGCTTTACTGTCCACCTTGGAGGAGCGTAACCCGAGCAGAAGAAAATAACCGCGGAATACTAAATTTAGGTATCAATACCAACGACCTTTTACCACAATATGGTATTAATGAGCTCTACATAAGAGGTAAAATACCAAAAAAAAAAAATAACACAGACATGTTCTACAAATAAATATTTGATAATGAAACGAGTTATTACAATACCTGAATAATAATAAAACATTTTTCAACCTTCCAATAATAAAATTCGCTCTATGGAGGTATACAATAAGGTATTGGTTTGGTATTTGTAAAAATAACTGGAATGCATAAACAATACTAAAATAAAGTATTATACCTCATTGAGGTATTAAGCAGGTATTGAAAAATGTTTCTTCAATACCTGCTTAATACCTCAATGAGGTATGATAATCAATTAATACTGGTTTGGTTTTGGTATGAATACCAAAAAATAGTATGCTCGGGTTATTGCCCAGTTATTTTCTCTTGGTCGGGAATAGCTACACACGAAGACGCCGTTCATTTTGGCGATCACGAAGCCCTCATATGAGCGTTCTACCACTTCTTGAATGGGGAATCTGCCCATAGCTTTTATCACAGCCGTTCTCGATCTATTCGCCATCTAGCTTCCGTTATTAGGGAGGACTTAGTACGGGTCTGCAATCAAAGTGACATCACACATATTTTCTGTCGTAGACTTCCAGAGCAGTTGCTGTGCGGCGTCACAGTGATTTAGATTTATCTGGGTTATCTCAATTACTATCATGTGTGTGTATGTATGCACACTAATGTCATGTAGCAATGGCTGAACCGATCTTAACTAGTTTCGAATGAAAGGCCTAATGTACCCAGTACATGCTATTATTTTTTGTTTTGGGCTATGTTGTTTGCTTTCTGAGATATGGGTGATTTTGCCAAAATACGATAGGTTTTAAACATATAACTTTCAAACAAAGCAATTCAGTTCTCACTTACCAATTGTCAATAACTAAAAATCAGTTCTTTCATGAAGAGTATTTAGTATATCTTCTGACCTCGCGCAAAGCAGAAGCAAAAAATTGCTACGCTATAGCAGGCTATAGGCACCAGGGAAGCAAGCCAACGTGTTGCTCTATATCAGTGCACAAACAATATTGCATCGTTGCCCCTGGCTGCGGAGTGAAATGAGTCTGTCAAATGAAACAAAAGTGCCCCCACGATTTCGATCGACTTTAATAAAGCTCGTGTTAGACCCACAGTTCAGGAAGTGGAACATTTAGTTAAAGTTAAAATGGAACTTAATCTCGCTGAAGTTACGTACATTCAACTGCACCACGTCAAAACTGAGTTTTGATCATGTTTAGAAAATTGACACAGGCAGAAAATTTCATTGCAAAGAACAACATGCAACACGAGGTCGAATTTAATAACACCAGGATCAAGATCCCCGTGCATATGGAAAACAATATGGTGCATACCCATGATTTTCCCTTGCGCACTAAGGAAGAGTAAATCAAACGAATCATGTCGCAATATGGAGCAGTAAAATCTATTACGAATGAAACCGGAGAATTTTTTCACAGGCATTTCCAACGGCGTTCGTATTGTGAGGATGCGAGTGACTAAACCAATACTTTCTTACACGACTCTCGACACCGAGAGAAGGCGTAACATATAGGCAATCAACGCTAATCACATATCTCGGGCAGACCCCAACATGCCAATTCTGTAACCATACAGCCAACTATGGTAAAACATGCGCCGAAGCAACTAGTCAAAACTCATCTACTACAACCAACTCTAACAAGCAGTCCCCAACACTTACAGATAAACCAAAACCAACTATCCAATTAATCAATAAGGCAGGTACAACAATCGCGACAGCAGGAAAGTAGTACCGATGTGACATGGACGTGAACGATAACTGACGATAAGGCAGACTGAATGACCCTCAAGCTGCTTCACCGCCAAGGAAAAGGATCTCAACACGCAGAAGCAAGCTGCGTCAACAAGATCTGACAAACAGACAATCTTAGAACATTTTTATTTTTACTTATTGTAAAAACTTAAAAGATCCACGGCTCAGTTGTGCTAACGCATTGAGCCGTGTCAAATAAACCATTAGAGAATTATTTTAGGGTATTTTGGGGACAAAACTAAACCGATATTGAGTATAGGGGATGAAAACACATCTATGTAATTCAAAGAATTTTAATCCGAAAACTTTTTGTGAATTTACTCAATAATGAATGAACTATTTCTCAAAAATTAATACGTAATATCACTTTGAGAACAAAGAAATGTAAGTTCACTTCAAAGTGATTTTCACAGTTTCTGCATCCACTTCTGGAATTAAGCGTCCCGCTGTGAGGTAAATGTTGGATGGTATATGAACACACAGATCATCAAATAATCCACCTAGTAGTGAGATAATAGATTTCTCATATAATGCTTATTCATATTGTACTCGTCGCATCACCGAGAGCAACTGTACTTTTGAATGCCAAAACTCTAGTGAAAACTTGACTTCTTTCACAAGATTTGGGTTATACTGGTCATGGCTCAAAAATTACCAGTTGCGCGTTATTTATAATAGGCCAAGGAATCAAAATATCGCATAGTATATAAAAATAATTTCTTTCTATTCGTGTTTGTGGAAACTGTCACGACCAACATCTATTTTGCTATTTCTCGATCAATTTTTAAGTTGTGTCATAAGATCTTCTACTAATCTGAAATATTTGTTAATGTCCAACCTAATTTGATGTGTGAGATGCAATTGAGTAGGTTTAAGAAAACAAAACTATTTTTGTCGGCTATTTCGCTGTAAATTGGTATTGTATTTTAGTAGAAACTCACAGAAACAAATTCAATATTAAAACCTACAGGGCAAAGAAAAATATTTGTATTTTGAGAAGACTATAACAAATTTATGTTCAAAATCTGCTTTTTGAAAATTTGTATTTCTGTATCTTACTATTATCTCATTTTAGGAAGACTTAAAAATTAACGTTAAACATTTTGAATTTCCTCGAAAAAAAAAATCTCGCGGTCTTTAGCGCAAAATAAACTTCACTTTTTTGCAATATGATTTTGTTGAAGTTTATAGAATTGACAATTTTTCAATCCCAGATATCTCATGAACTATTGATGCATGGATTTTTTTTACGAATAATTAATGTTGCGTTTTCGTATGATCTGACTGGAAATTTTTTTAAAATATTTTTGTCATTATATATCCTTATATATCCTGCAATAAACAAAATCAAGTTGCAATCACTACGCTTTCAATTGGAAGTATGATTTGGCATAAAATGAAAATTTGAACTTTGGGCTGGATACCTGCATTTAATTTTTGCGCAAGCTGCTGGTAAACATCACTGGTTGCTTTTTTCCAGTATCTGGTAATTGAAATAGCATCCTTAGCCATGTTTTCATTCTATATATTTATAGAGTAAGTGCATTTCGATTAGGTGAAATTTCTATATACTTCGACTATGTGGAATTCCGGGCAGTTTAGGGAGTTCATCCCATTCTCGAGAACGTTGACGTTACTATCTCTGTACCGCTGTTGCGTGTTCTTACTGTAGTGTCTGCTCGCAAAAACTGGCAACAAATTGGGAGGGCAACGGTGAGACCTAATTAACCACTAGACGCTTTTCAGACAATCTTTGTTGCAGAACTCGGTTCATATTGTTGGTTGTGATGAAAATCGGAGTCTTTCGGCCATAACAGCAATTTACTGCCAGATCATATACTTTTTCCGGCAAACTTGTCTACAAAAACAATGTTATACTTTTTTAGAATAACTCTGTGATCGTTGCAACCTAAAGTTTCTGCTCCGGAAGATGTTTAAAGTCAAATTTGACATACGTTTTATCACCCTTTCAGATGCATTTATTGACTTTGTTCAGATCCTGATCATATATCTTCCAGACTCGCGATTTTGGCCGTAATGTTTTCCTTTACGTTCCAGTTTAATTACTTGATAGCCGTATACTTTAAAAAACTTTTCGCTATGCCCGAAAGTCCTGGAGTAGCTTTGAAAGTCTTTATGAAGTCCTGACACAGTTTAGAGGATATAGAGGATTGGATATTGTGATCATCATACTCGGGTTTTCATTTCTTATATGCAGAATTAATTCTCTCTTTTTTCCATCGCGTGACGATTTATGAAAACATAATTTTTTTAAAAAACTTTTACACGAGATCTCAAGAGAACTGTAATTGTAAACAGATTGCAGTCAAAAGCATCCAGAAATGACTGCAAAGAGCACTGTACCCGATAAGAAGACGCATAACGATTCTACATTCGTATAGCTAACTCAGATTTTTGCCTTTCTCAATTGAAAGGTATTGCAATTGCTCTGAAAATCAACTTTTTAACGGAGGCCCGGAGGGCCGAGTGACATATACCATTCGATTCAGTTCGTCGAGTTCGGCAAATGTCTGTGCGTGTGTATGTATGTGTGTATGTATGTATGTGTGTGTGTATGTGCGTCTGTGTGTGTATGTGACCAAAAATGTCACTCACATTTCTCAGAGATTGCTGAACCGATTTTGACAAACTTAGTCTCAACTGAAAGATACAACGTTCCCGTAGGCTGCTATTGAATTTCTGATGGATCCGTCTTCCGGTTCCGGAATTACAGGGTGATGAGCACGATCACGTAGAAAATGTCGATTTTAATAAATTCTGCAATGAATGTATAATGGTGAAAAATTTTCCAAAATGTGACCACAACTGCATCGATTTGTAGTACTAGGTCACTAACAGCCATTCAAAGTCTTTTTGGTCACATTGGCCACCATCATCGGTTCCGGAAGCCCCGGCGGAAGTATCCAAATTCAGAGTAACAGTCACATCGGTTTCTCGGAGATGGCTAGACCGAATCAACTAAACTTAGTCTCAAATGAAAGATGTTGCGTCCCCGTAAATGGTTATTAAATTTTATTCCGAACCGACTTCCGGTTCCAGAGTTACGGGTTGTGACGTACGATCACATAGCACATTGTAATTCAAACCGACACTCCGATGAAAGCAAAAGAGGTAAAAATTTCGCTAAAATGTCTCTCAAACAACTTAAATTTGCAGTTCTAGGTCCCCGACGGCGAAACAAACTTTCGTTGACTACATTGACCACCATAGACGGTTCCGGAAGTGCCCGGGAAAAGCGGCCATCTTTCAAAACTAGCAAACTTATATCAGTTTCTCGGAAATGGTTGGGCCGATTTTCACAAACTTAGTCCCAAATGATGTCCTGATTATCCCCACAGATGTCTATAAAATTTCGCACGGATCGCTTATATGGTTCGGGAAATATAGACTGAACCGTCCGGTCACATATGAAATTCCCATATAAGCCGGAGCTCCAATTTTTTTTCATAGAGAGGACCTCATGAAATTTCAGAAATCGAATTCGTATTTTTTATGCCAAACATCCTTAAAATGCATGAAACGTCGAGATTTTATGTTATGTCGAAATTGTTTTTTTTTATAAGAATCGACTTTTTGGGACTGCCGATTTCGCACCTTTTTTCAGTTCAATATTACCGTGGCCGTTTTTCCTTTTACAAAATTTTAGAACTCGAATAATGATTTCTTTGTATATTATATTTGTCATATCATGTATAATAATAAAATGTAATATATGCATTTGAAAGCTTATAATGAATATAAACAACGCAAGCATTCTCGTGTTCATGATTGAGAAAGGAATAATTGAACCGCTAGGTGGATTGAAACAGGTTTTTTGTATTTTTTTGAATTATGTTACGGAAATTTTGGTAAAAAATCAGAGTGGATATCAGTATTCATATTGCCATTTTACCAGGCCGCCTGCTAAAAAGTTGCTTCAGTTCTTAAAAGTTATTTTTTTTTTTTGAAAATCCAAAACTCAAGCATGCTTTAATTAAATTTTTTACAACGGATCAAAAAGCAAACAGTAAACAAAGTCAATAAAAAAGTACAATGAACTGAACTCAAAAAGTGGAAAATTCCATAAAAATTTAGTTTTTTTTCTGAATTTGCGTAATCTAAATATTTACGAAATGGATTATTTCTGTTTCTATCTCGCCAGGATGTGGTAATGGAATATGGCCCACTGACGACGTAAATTATAGTGCTTTAAAAATCTGGATGGTCTTTGCTATCGGTCGATAGGTTTCTATTCTTTGTGATATATTTTTCCTCCAATGGGCTTCAAGCTTAAAAAAATCAATTTTTAAATTTCATTTTATGATATCTTTTTTTTCATGACAATATGCGAATTCTGACCTAGATATTCACTAAAAATACTTTTTCAATTTATAAAAAATCTCTATAGTAAAGGAGGATGACCTCTAATGGATTTATAAGAAAAATGAAGCATAAAAAAACTTCTGAACAACTTCTGAGCAACTCCGAGAATTAAGTAGAAAATCGGCTTTCTGCAGGAAAAAAATTAATAACAATTATCGGGGTTTGCCAATGGTTCAAATTACGTTTAGAAAACATAGTTAGGAAAGAAATCTTTTTTTTTTCTCGCATTCGTCAAACGTCAACAAACGACCTCAGTTTTTTCTGAACATTGACGGAGCGTTTGATATGTAGTTTCCTTAAAAGTTCTGTCAGAGAAACTTCACCGATATTTTTTTCACCCAAGTTGAACTACTCTTTAACCAACTCTGTTGCGTGAAAACCGTATGAACTTTGCCCATGGCTAAGCTGACCAATTGTGGGCTTGGAAAAATCCGTACACATTTTATCTCAAAATTTAGAACACTAAATTTAGACTGTTTAGTTTTTTCTTGTTTACTATATTTTACTACAGGTAATGAGTTTTTTAACAATGGTTTTAGGGGTTGGCACAGCGGATTTGGTAAATCGATTGGTTCAATTCCAAACCCCGCACACAGGGTTAGAGTTTTTTCAAAAGAGATTTTTCTACCACGACAAAAAGAAGCAAATGACCCTAATTTCAAAACCTCTATAACCGAAATATTTTCTGAATTCAATGAAATTGATGGAGCACAGAAATTATATGTCAGAGTTCCTGTGTTAGTGTCCTGATCAGTTTCCTTCATGTACATTTGTTATTTAAGGGGTCTTCCACTCGCGAAGCTTTGGTAACTACCAAGCATGGTTTGTAGATTTATACTGTCGTGTTTTGTATTGTTGGTCCAGGTAGGAAGAACGCAAACTTACCGCGTAACCACTATTGAAATATCTAGGAATAATTAGTTTTTCATGTGTCCTTTGTAATGATTCCACTTTTCTGTACAGCGACATTTTTAAAGACCGTATCACAAATTCGAGGTGCCATATCGTGCAGTCGAATCTCGATTTTGCCATTACCCATAAACACGAGGATATTGAATTTGTTTCTAACGCGTCACTATCAGTGACTTGTAGATTGTTCTGCAACATGATTTTATTTGCCCGGCACAATCTATCGAAAATTATCATTATTGGATGTCTGATATGATAGCATCTGATAGAGGTGACTTTCGCAAGGCTAAGCTATGAAACCTGTATGTGGTCAAGGCTTCTGTCTGTCACGTTACATTTTTACGCATATTTCATAAGAAAAGTCAGCAAAAACGAAAAAACCAGATTCTATCACAACTGAACATTATTAAGGTCACTAAACCGCACGTTTTTTCTACAGAAAGTTTTTTTCTATCATGAACCGTTTTCACTTTATTGTCATTTTGATACGTCTGTCACGTTACACAATTTTCGCAGTTAGTTTGGAGGTTGCCCGACTAAATTGACAAAGTCTGTTCCGTTGGCCCCCAAATTTGAATGAAAACAGTTTTTAGTTGAAGCTTGGACAATAAGGAAGAGTTTGAAATATAGTTTTCCTGAAGAAAAACTTTGTTTTCGATTTTATGGAGTATTCTCAATGATCTGTCACGTTACAACCAGAATCTGTTACGTTACAGTTCTGCATTTTTATCGAAGCAAGGATATCAAGACAGTCGTATACAAATCATCCTTGATCTAAGAACTGAGTATTAACGGGAAATTTCATGTTTATTTTGAAAAACGCCTTTAATCCACCTAACAGTGTGATGAGACATTTCTTATGACTCTTATCACTCTCTTCGGATATTATATCGTTTGAGAACATTTAGAACTTGATGCTTCGCGATGTTTGTGATAACGCATGCTACATAGGATTGTGGCAGGACTCAGAGAATCGCTCAAGTCAGCATAGGACAACATCAGTGCTAGAAATCTCAAACCAAATCAATGGGAAAGCGAAAAAATGGCCCATAAAATAGACATACAAACGAATTATTGCTAATGCTCTGTTAATAAAATATCTAAATTCCTCAATCAATGCATTGTGGTGGGAAAACTGAATTTTCCTAAAGGGGTCATATATAGTATATTGTACTGAACCAAAAAATCGATTTTTTTGAATCGAAATGAAGTTTATACTTTACTCAAATTTCCAACGCGACTGAGACCTAAAAATCAACGCTTTTTCTGGAAAAAAAAACGATACTAGCAGTGACACCATTCAAAGAAAATCAACAGTGAATATTTCCAGACTTGGTTTTATTTCCTATTTAAGAACTATTGTGTTTTTTACATCCTAGATCGCATGATTCAGTGATCGAAACCCAAAACTTCATGAAGTATTTGAAATTATTAAATTAAAATTTGTGTTTGCTATTGAAATTGAAATAATGATAGTATCGCCCCTTTGACGATTGTTTACTTTTTCGGTCCCACCTATCAGCATTGAAGTATCGCCCATACGTTTTTTTTACAATACCAATTTTACGGCATAATTCCGAAACCGTAATTTTTGAAGTTTTAAAATTATGCAGAATTAATTTTTCAGAAAATAGTAACAGAGCTCGTGTTTTTAGCGAATTTGTTGAGACTTTATTGTAGTCATGAATATTAACCTGAGAAAATTCACCATAAATACTTCTTGGACGATATACCGCCAAAATTATTATATCAAATGATGCGCTGTTTAACGTTTGTATCGAAGATACTAAACCTCCGAAATTGGCGGTTTCAAAATGATGTTATCTTGACCTTAAATTACTGTTTTTGAACATTTGACCTATACATATAATTGGTCATACAACAAAA
This sequence comes from Topomyia yanbarensis, assembly GCF_030247195.1. Classification (NCBI taxonomy): domain Eukaryota; kingdom Metazoa; phylum Arthropoda; class Insecta; order Diptera; family Culicidae; genus Topomyia; species Topomyia yanbarensis. The sequence continues at coordinate 228,439,040 of NC_080671.1, forward strand.
ATCAAATTCTCATCAAAATCGATCAGGACCTGCTAGAGTCGAATGGAAATCGTCATTTTTCATAAATTTCTCTCTACATTCGGAAAGTGTTATCCTCGATATTAATCATATTACGTTTTCGTCTCAACTCGACACATTCCCAAAATAAAAACCTGTTTTAATTCACCTAGTGGTGCAATTGTGCTTTTCTCATTTGTCCAGACTACGATTCCATGGCTGGGTGGGTAATCCCTGTCAGGTACGCGGGTGGAAGGCCAATCACTTCGACAGCGAAGTTTTCACCGCGGTCCTGGGACTGGAGGCCAACACCGACAGTCTAAGCGGGGATGCGCTGGTAGCTGTTCTATCACGCGCGTGCGACGCCACTATGCCGAGGAAGACCCTGCCAAGAAATGGCAGACGCTCGGTATATTGGTGGAGTGCAGAGATCGCAGCCCTACGGTCAGCTTGCCTACAAGCTAGACGTAGGATGCAGCGAGCCTGCACTGAGGAGGTTAGAGTGGAACGACGTGAAGTGTTTCGTGCTGCGAAATCGGCCCTTAACAAGGCCATCAAGCGCAGCAAGAGAGCGTGTTTTGACAAATTGTGCGAGTAGGCCAACGTGAATCCGTGGGGCGATGCCTACAGGATCGTGATGGCAAAGACCAAAGGGGGCTCCTCACCTCCTGAACGGTCGCCAGAACGGTTGGCGAGAATTATCGAAGTACTCTTCCCGTCCCGAACCATAAGTCCCTGGCCCCCAGCGCCGCAAGGCACGGTGGGTACGGACGACATGGTGGCCCCGGTGACGAACGAAGAGCTACTTGCAGTTGCTAATTCTTTAGCGGTGAATAAAGCTCTTGGGCCTGATGGAGTTCCAAACAGCGCTCTCAAGACAGCAATCATGTCGAATCCGAACATGTTCAGGTTGGCTATGCAGAGATGCCTTGACGAGTGCCGTTTTCCGGATAGATGGAAAAGGCAGAAGCTGGTACTGTTGCCGAAGGCCGGGAAGCCGCCTGGTGACCCATCGGCGTACAGACCAATCTGTCTGATTGACACGACGGGCAAATTGCTTGAGCGGATTATCCTGAACAGGTTAACTCCATACGCAGAAGGTACGGAGGGCCTGTCAAGTAATCAGTTCGGCTTTCGAAAGGGGAAGTCCACGGTGGACGCTATCAACTCAGTGGTAAGGACTGCCGAGATAGCGATCCAAAGGAAGAGGCGGGGCATTCGATATTGCGCGTTAGTGACACTTGACGTGAAGAACGCATTCAACAGCGCAAGCTGGGATGCCATCGCGCTCTCGTTACACCTGTGGGCCTGTACCGGATCTTGGAAAGCTACTTCCAGAACCGTGTACTATTATACGAGACCGATGCCGGTCAGCAAAGTGTTCTTATTACTGCAGGAGTTCCGCAAGGTTCAATCCTGGGCCCGGTACTATGGAACCTTATGTATGACGGGGTTCTGAGACTAAAGTTCCCTCCGGGTGTGAAAATCGTCGGTTTTGCCGATGATGTCACCCTGGCGGTCTACGGGGAGTCAATCTCCGAGGTAGAACTAACGGCGGCACAGGCGATAAGCATAGTGGCGGAATGGATGAGCGCGAGAGGCCTAGAGCTCGCCCATCACAAGACGGAGGTGGTTGTTGTCAATAACCGCAAGTCGGTACAACAAGCAGTTATTCAAGCAGGAGAAGTCGAGATAACTTCTAAGTGGAGTCTGAAGATTCTTGGGGCCATCATAGACGACAAGCTGACCTTCGGCAGCCATGTCGACTATGCGTGCAAGAAGGCTTCGGTGGCTGTCGCGGCATTATCGTGGATGATGTCCAACAGCTCCAAGGTGTGCGCCAGTAGACGCAGGCTACTGGCCGGTGTCGCCTATCTATCCTTAAGTACGGTGGACCGTCCTGGGCGAGGGCACTGGGAGTAACCAGTTACCGTCGCAAATTGGAGAGCACCTATCGCTTGATGTGTCTCAGAGTGATATCTGCCTACCGCACGGTATCACATGATGCATCCTGCGTGATAGCGGGTATGATGCCAGTCGGGCTGGTCATCCGGGAAGACGAAGATTGTTTCGAATTGCGTGGCAATAGGGAAGTCCGTGAGCGTGCCAGGGTGACCTCGGTCGCCAGATGGCAACGCGAATGGAACAACTCGTCGAGAGGTAGGTGGACCCACCGGCTGATACCTAACATATCTAGCTGGGTGGGAAGACCCCATGGGGAAGTTCACTTCCATCTGACACAATTCCTGTCAGGCCATGGCTGTTTCCGACAGTACCTCCACAGGTTTGGGCACGCTGAGGCCCCAGTCTGCCCAGACTGCCCAGGTGTCGACGAAACTGCGGAGCACGTACTATTCGTATGTCCCCGCTTCGACGTCGAAAGAGGCGCTATGCTAGGCGTCTGCGGCTTGGACACAACCCCTGATACCCTTGTACAGGGGATGTGCCAAGCGGTAGAGAAGTGGAACGCAGTTTCGACTGCTACCACTCAGATTGCCTGCCGGCTGCAGAGAGCATGGAGCGCCGAGCAGCAGGCGAGGAGTTAGAGTGAGTGAGTTGGCGGATGATAGACGGAGGTATGGTCTACCCATGCCGAGATGGGAGCGAGTGTGCGAGAATGTAAGGCACGAGTGAGAGCGTACGCTAAGTACGGCCATCCCCCAGAAGTAATGCCGAAAGGTAGTTCCTGGGGATAGATGGCGGAGCCCATTGGAGTTTAGTCGGTATTAATGGCTGGTCACCATTTGAGTCCGACACGCCCGCAGTGCACCCCGTGTGGTAGATTGGATCCTACCAATAGCACGTGTACTGGGCTAGGACATAAAGGTCTTCTCCATTGTAAAAAAAAAACACAGACATTTTCCGATCTCGACGAACTGAGTCGATTGGCATATGACACTCGGCCCTCCCGGTCGGGATTAGATTGACGAATTTTAGAGTGAATGAGAAAGGCAAAAACATTTTTAGCAAATGTTGAAAGTTATACATTTTTTTGGTGCGCAGTTCTATGTTTCATAGACATTAAATCAATTTTAACTTCGCTTCCTATTAAATAAAGACCCTTATTACAGTACATCTCTACAAAAACGAGCTCAATTTGAAAAGAAATCTGAGGATTATGATTGATTACAGAACTCTGGAATTTTCTATTGGAATGTTTTCAGGCAGGATTTTAATATTGATGCAATTTGACAACTGTGAAATCAAGACCAATAGATCAGTTACATATCAGGACCCCATTCCGACAATTTATCAAAAGTCCTCATGATGTTTACAACAACAGGATATCAATGTACGGATCAGATAATTGTTATTGTAATATTGAATTAAATCAGTGTGCATCAATAAATTTTCAACTTCAATCCATTTTTTTTTGTGGGTGTGGTGGGGGGGGGGAGGGTTTGTATGGTTTTAAACCCCAAAAGCTTCTCTTGGCAACGCCGTTGGTTGGAGTTATTTATTTCGCTTTTCATTTTCCGATATGTTTCAGATCGATCCGATGGTCAGGAGTTAGAAAAATTGCAGTCAGAAGGGTCGCACAAATGAACATTTTTGCTCTGATAAGTTATCAAGTTCCTTCCAGACAACTTGGAAGTGTTCGGTGATTATTTCTAGCGATTGTAGATAGAAAAATGAAATAAAAATACAAAATTCGTTTTATCGAAATAATGTTTGGCTTATTTCAATGGATTATTACTATATTGAACAATAAATAGGCGATAAAGAGTAATCCACAAACAACAAGCCATAACTTTTAAAGTATTCAAAATAGATATGTGAAGTCTTCAGTAAAGTTATTCGCAAAAGTAAGAGCTACAAATTTGCTGAAGGCATCATTTCGATATAATCACTTCCAAGAAAATTTGTGAAAATATCTCACTCATAGGGGGATTAATCAGCAAAAGCACAATACCAAAAGAAAGGGCATATTGCCTCTATTAAATTCACCGAAGATACTATTGAACTAGAATAAGCCGTTTTAGCGTTAAAAATAGATTACATGGTTTTGGTCATATTTCTGGCAATGGGAAATGATAAAAATCTTTCGTCCGCATTTAATGTTAAATATCTCTTTTGATAATAGTCCGATTTCAACAATCTATAGCTTGTTCGAAAGGTATTTGTTGAAGCTGTCTAAAAACATAAAAATTGTTAATCTATATTGTCAATTTCGGCAGATAATTCAAAAAAAACTGCAAAAAACGCCATTTTTGCGCATTCAAACATTCATATCTTGGAAACTAAACATCAGAATCAAAAACAAATTAATAGCGTTCATACTGTTTTTTAGTTCTTTCATTTAAAATTGGTTTGGATAAGATCGGTTCAGCCATTGCTGAGAAACACGAATGAGAATTTGTCCGTTACATACACACACACACACAGACACACACACACACACAGACATTGTCCCAAATCGTCGAGCTGAGTCGATTGGTATATAAGACTCGGCCCTCCGGGCCTCGGAAAAAATCTTGATAGTTTGAGCGAATTCTATACATTTCTTTTATAAGAAATGTAAAACATATCGGTTTTGATGAACAAACGTGGATAACTTTTGAAAAGGTCGTAATTTCACGAAGTGACATATTGTCGAAAGAAAATCCAAAATAACTTGAAAGCATCTGCATTTTGAAGGACAATTTTTCACGACCATTTTGCGTTGCGTTGCGAAGCACGGTGCTATTCGTAGATTGCATACTAACGATTATCATGTTGCCTATAGGTAGCTCAACTCATCTTGCTTGTGAGATAAATGATCGGGAATGAACTTTATCTCTTATGAGTTCAGTAAACCAATAGCATGAGAATCGTTATTGCCGGCCACGACCGTCTTCGCCGATACTTAGAATAGGGTAGGAATTGTTGATGTAATACCTACTTAAGGAAGGCCCCCGACTCAGCGACGCTTACGGTATTACCGAGTTGGATTGAAGGACAGGTGCAGGTCTAGGATTCGCCACAAGCAGACAATGCAACCACAAAATGAATGTTTTATGCGGTGGGATGGTTAATCTCCGAGTACACGTATACTCAGAGCAAAAATGTTTTTAGTTATGATTTTTCTTTTATTTAATCTCTGGATAGCCGGCCATCGAGAGTGATGTAGTTTTTCCCTAAACTACAGCAATTTAAACTCCAAACAGCCGGTCGTAGGAGTATTGCTAAAAGTGCGAGCTAGTCTGATATCAATATTCCTTTGAGAATTGGGCAGCAGAAACACAAGATAGGAGTATTTTTAATATGCACTTTTAAATAAAGCCACAACGTAGTCTTTTCTCATATTGAGTCATAGCCCCCGCGGGTTTTACTTACCTCCAACCTCTAAGGCAAAGTTTCGCCGGACCACCGATCGCGATCTACTTTCAAATAACCAGTGTATGCACATATATACACCCATGCACACATGTATGCATGCCTGCATACATACATATGAAAAGACGCATGTATACATGTATACATACACACTCATGCACACATTCACGCACATATATTCGCACACACCTATGTGCACATATACATATATCCACATGTCCATAAAGTTGGAAGAGCAAAATCAGCAGAACATGATTATGAATATTCTATAATTTAGTGCTAATTAAATGCAAATTAAATGTACAATTGAAAAATTTAATGCTTTTTTGGATTTGGTTTTATTACATGTTCAGCTGGCTTAACATAAAGTTAGCAGAGCAACGATGTAAAAGTCATTGTAAAACCTACTAAAGCACATTGATTTATTTGAATAATTAAGTGCTAATTAAATGCTAATTAAGTGTATTTGTAAAAAAATGTTTTTTACAAGAAATCACTTGTTCTGCTAACTTAACATAAAGTTAGCAGAACAACGATGTAAAAGTCATCGTAAAACCTTGTAAACGCACATTTAATTACTCGATAATTAAATGCTAATTAAATGCACTTTAAGAAATCACTTGCTCTGTTGACTTGACAAAAAGTTAGCAGAACAAAGATGTAAAAGTCATTGTAAAATTTACTAAAGTACATTTAATGATTTAAATAGCTAAATGGTAATTAAATGCACGTGTAGAAAATTGTTCATAATTTTTTAAAGAAATAACTTGTTCTGATGGGTTAACAGCAAGCAGAAAAATAATGTCATTGTAAAATCTACCAAAGAATATTTAATAATTTGAGTAATTAAATTCTAATAAAATTCACTTGTAGAAAATTGTTTACAATTGTTTTTATGATATCACTTGTTCTGCTGGGTTAACATCCAGCAAAACAATGATGTAAAAGTCATTGTTAAATCTGTTAAGTCCATTTAATGATTCAAGTAATTAAATGCTAATTAATTGTTAATTAAATGCACTCGTGAAAAATATTCGCGATTTTTTAAGAAATTACTTGTTCTGCTGGGTTAACATCAAGCAGAACAATGATGTAAAAGTTATCTTAAACTATACTAAAGCACATTTAGTGATTTAATTAGATAAATGGTAATTAAATGCAGTTGTAAAAAAATATTCACAATTTTATTGACACGCTCACCAACATTCCTCGAAAATAGTCGATACTATATTTTTAAATCGCTATATCTCAGTGTTCGCTTGACCAATTTGAACCAATTTTAGAATCTACAGCGTTTTTAAAGATTATTAAAGAATGATTGGAATTAAATTTATTTTAAAGATTATTAAAGAATGATTGGAATTGAACATTCAACGATTTGGAGCAAGTAATACAAAAAACTATAACTTGCAAATTTGTGTGAAGAACTTATGAAAATTTTTCCAAAGGTGTGAGAAAAAACACTTTTTTCGTTTGCCAAGATGGCCACTTTTTGAGGCATTCTCAGTTGAACCTGAAGTAGGTTTTGGATGGCAAGTAACACCGCAAATCGTGTTTTTCCAGAGACGTTCTACAAAAAGCTTCATCTTTGAGTCGCTTGTGGATATTTTTGCATGAACAAATTACAGAATGTTATTGAAATGATACATTATAACACACTAAAGTTTTGGTCAATTCACTGTACCCAAAGTTGTAAAAAAATCGCTAAAAAGTGATTTTTTTAGCTGAAACCTTTACAACCACCCCCCCCCCCCCAAAGCTCGACCATTTTTTTGCTTATCTTTTCTTTAAATACTAAGAATCATGTTAAAAATATTGTATAAAATTTTTGGAGTGGAATTCATAATACTTTGCGAGATATTACATTTATAAGATTAAAACAAGACAATTTTACACTAAAGGCCCAGCGATGCGCTGTAAAGTACTTTGAGATCCATTCCGAAATTTTACGCAATCTTCTAAATATAATTATAAATGCGTATTAAAAAAATATAAATAGTTTAAAATTCAAAATTTTGGCGCCTAGGGTGGTTTGAAAATCAACATTTACGAATATAAATGCACTATATCTGAAAATTCATTTTCAAAAAATTGGTTTAGTGAATTTTTAGCGGAATACACATTTTTCAATTGTTGATAATGCTAAGAGACATTTATAAATTATATTGCGTACCCTGGGTAATCAAACACTACCATGCGTTTCCTTCGGACATATCATAAAAAATCACCTTTACCTCGAGGCAGAAAGGGGCAAAACAAGTCATTTATTTTCGAAAAATACACTAATTTTCAAGAGTCATGAACTACAAGCGATCTTTCCTAACTGTTTTGAAAAAAAAGTGAGTGAGAAGAAAATCTTGTATTGGCTAAATCGAATGGAAAATATAGGCCCCCGAATAACCTTGCTAATGAAATCAGTTCGACCCTAATCGGAATCTTAACTAAAATGATATATTCATTTGAATAACATAGGTTTGAACACAGTTTTTTTTTCCAGAATTTATCATCTGTTTCACCTTTGAAGTTCTGTAAAAAATCTTTCTTTCGTCCTTAATACTTAATATTTTGAGAAAACTCTATTCAACCTGTTTACTGTGGTTTTGTACAGCTACACTGTGCGTCGTCCAGTAGAATTCTCACAATCTTCGCGCACTTCTCGAGTGCAATCCCCCTCATTACGGAGGTGCAAAATATCATTTAATTCGAAGCGCTTTTATTCGGCCCACTGTACATCAAAACTCAAACAATTCACTGCATGGTAGTGTTGATTTCGCTCTTGGGGCTGTTATCTCTTCCTTCTGAAAATTAATGAACAATTTTGTTTCAACAACTGCTCTTTTAAAAAATAAATAAATTTATTAATTCTCCTTGGCTAACCAATTGTTGATCTTTCAAATTGAATTGATAGATTAAAAATCGAATTGCAATGCTTAAAGATATTTAGGTTTGAAGAAAACCATTTTTGTTGTAAAAATCACTTTCAACTGTCCAAACAAAAGGGATTAAACATCAGTGCTACGGTAAAAATATGTTCGATGAAAGTTCAAGAACAATGCGTTTGCGAAAAATTAACACATAAAAAAATAATATAAGCAACCCGATTTTCAAGAGCCAGTCTACCTCAAATCTTTTAAAAAAATCATAGCAAATTAACCATTATACATAGCCTTGTTTATGCAGCAAACTTGCGTCAATTTATTTGTGTTATTATATTGTAGGGCATTGCGCAGGTAAACTTCACACAACTAAACAGTCGATACTTTTAACACCCTAACCACAAGGACCACCGTAATTCCATAAATTTGAAAAAAGCGCCAAAAAAAACTAATAAATTTGCCCAAAGATATCATAAAGTTAAAACAAACTATTTGGGAGCTATTAGTTTTGTATTCCTAAATACGGCATTGAGACGCACTATGGTCAGCTTTCCATATGTACTGAAAATTTAGTGCCAAGTTTTGTAGTGACGTAATAATCTAAAGAGAAGGAGGCTCGCAATGATACTAAGGTTCTATTGAAAGTTGTCTAGTCTTATTATGCATTGTAGCGTATTCCTCTGTACTTGACTCTTAAAGTGCACAGGCTCTGGGGTTTACTATAAAAATTGGTTCCGTCAGACACTAGTTTGTAACGGAGGATAGTTTTAAATCGAATATTCGGTTGAATGAACCACTTTGCTTAAGCGCCAAGCAAGCAAAAGGATTGCTTACATGCGAAGAGGCAAGATTTTATACCCGGCGAGACTCCTCAAGGCGAGTCCTTCAAAATGCAACCGAAACCGACGAATCGATCCACCGCACAAGCTCCAAATCCTACCAGCTAGACGGGATAATCAATGGGGAACCCTGAAAGTGAGCGCATGCAATTTAAAACACGATAATCCTTCTTCCTCTTCTCTATCGACAGTCATGATTAGACTAATAGCTATTCATATTTCAGTTTTTCCAGTCCTTTGTTCTTCGTTACCGACACCGCAGTCGGTAATTGTTCCGAATCGCGGCTTTTTCGAAAAGAGGGTTAATTTCTTTTGGAAATGGTTCCAAATGGCCTATTTTATAACAAGCAATGAAAAAATTCGGGGGGAAAGCTTTAAAGTAGTTTAAACTGGAAAAATAAGTTGTTCCCACTTACCTTACTAACAATAGCATTGCTCATGCGAAAGTGACGTTAAGGGTGAAGGTAGTGTGATGCGGCTTTGCCGCATAGTCGAGTCCAAAGATTCGAAGCGGCGCAAAGCAGCTGAGAAGCCGACGGACGAGGTGTTTATGATCTTGCTATCGAAGGGTGCAATCAAACCTGTAATCCACTCGTTTGCCCGGTATACTCAAACATAGGGGCTATCACAAGTTTAAGTCCGACTGAGCGGCAGCGAAGTCCGACAGCACTTGAACGAAGCGATGTGGCGTAGCCACATTCCGCACTGACAACATTTTATTTTTGTAAATAAATACTATCCTATTGTTACTAAATGAAACATTGTTAATGCCTAATGTGGCTACGCCACATCGCTTTTTGTCAGGCTGTCCGACTTCACTGTCGCTCAGTCGGACTTAAACTAGGGATAGCCCCTATGTTTGAGTATATCGGGCAAACGAGTGGATTACAGGTTTGATTGCACCCTTCGATAGTAAGATCAAAACCACCTCGTCCGTCGGTTTCTCAGCGGCTTTGCGCCGCTTCGAATCCTTGGACTCGACAATGCGGAAAAGCCGCATCACACTACCTTCACCCTTAACGTCACTTTCTCATGAGCAATGCCATTGTTATTTGTGCCAACTTATTTTTCCAGTTTAAACTACTTTAAAGCTTTCCCCCCGATTTTTTTTCATTGCTTGTTATAAAATAGGCCACATTTAGAACCATTTCCAAAAGAAATTAACCCTCTTTTCGAAAAAGCCGCGATTCGGAACAATTACCCCGCAGTCTAAAAATACCTAATTTATAATTTCTAGTTTGGTAGATACCGTGGACCTCTGTTAACTTTTCCCTCTCATAAGTTATTCACATCGATTACTTAGCCTATTTTCGGGTTGGCACCCATTATGCTTCACACATTGTAAATGGTGGTTTCAATATATGGTACTAGTACCGCAAACACATGCTAAATTATAAGATCTGACCTGTTTTTCACGTTTGAAGTGCGCTGCTGTTGACGGTCCTGCTGCTCGACGAAATGCGCCCACGTGTGCACACGGTTTCTAACGATGGCGAGCCCGCTTTATCAACTCGCGAGTACTGCTTCGAGGCCTACAATAGAGCGTATCCGGCAATTGACCACCGACATACACCCCGGAAGGAGTGGCATCTTCCGATGGCCCGTAGATGCGCAGGAGCGTGATCGCTAATCCGTCGCGAGACCAGCTACACGTGGCGTGCGTAATCTCCTACACCTACCAGAACGAAACACCTTCACTTGAAGTATATTCGGTCCTTTAGGCGGAAAATATATAAATATATACTATATATATATATATATATATATATATATATATATATATATATATATATATATATATATATATATATATATATATATATATATATATATATATATATATATATATATATATATATATATATATATATACTATATAGGTCAAATCATCTAACAAGCTTTATTCTTAATTACCTTGACCTCGAGCAGAAAATCGGTATTGATTTGAAAGCGACTTGAAACCAGTCGTAGCTTTTCCTAACAAGGAATATTCAAGTTAATTTACCACCGACAAATTTTAGGACAAAACTCACTTTAACAAAAGCACTGTTTTGAGCGACTTAGTGGACTGTTATATTAAACACGTTTACCGTTGTCTTCCGTCGTAGCCGAAATACGTATCTGTAACAGAAAAGTGCAATTTTGCATTTTGTTCATCATAGTGGAATTAAAACGGAAGACAACGGTAAAAGTGTTTAAAACTCACTTGATATAGCGTAAATTTGGAACTTGGGCCTAGATCACATACTCAACCACTATGTAATACCTCGATTTCTGTAAGTTACAATTTAATTACTATCTTCCGTTTTTCCGATTAAATTCCGATCTTCCGTTCACTGTGCCGATCGAATCGAGAAAAAACAATGCCTTTAATCTAATGATGGCCTACAAGCCTTGGCTATTTCGTAGCCGCGGGGTTCCCAACCCCACCCAATTAGTAATACCCTCGACCTGAAATATCAAAATTTCACTTCACTTCAGAAACATTGGCTATACTGCCTACTTTTAGATCGAAGCGCTGTGCCGTGTTTCACGATCCGTGTAAATTAGGTGCTTACAATTCTCGCCACCCACTACGCTGCGGTAGACTAAAGGTACTCGAATCTCTAGTCTCATCTCTTATATACAAGTGATTTACCTTTTAGCTTTTCCGTAAAGGGCGAACACGAAATTATTGCGAGACGTTCAACAGGGCATAACTTTTTTACCATTGGGTAAAAATCAACCAAATTTTGCACACTTTCTCATTGATGTGTATTGTTTACATGCTGTCAAACTCGAAGTCGTGTTTTTCGATTCAACGAAAATGGAGGTGAACCAACGCGAGTCGAGAGAACAAATTCTTTCCAAACACCTGGAATTTCCTGACCTGTCGCACCGGAAGTTGGGAAAAATGTTGAACATTCACCATTCAACCGTCTCCAGAGTGTTGAAGCGGTTCCAGGAGCGGTTGACGTTGGACCACGGCAAAGGAGCTGGAAGAAAACCGGGACCGGAGAACAAAAAGACGGAGTGAAAGGTGAAGCGGATGATTAAAGCAAATCCCAACGTCTCAAGCCGTGATTTGGCTAAAAAGATCGGCATGTCGCAGAGCTACGTCCAGAATGAAAAGAAGAGAGCTGGACTACACACATACAAGGTACAGAACTTCCCAAACCGCGATGAGCGGCAACAATCGACGGCTAAAACTCGGGCACGGAAGCTCTATGAGAAGATGTTGACAAAATATGGCTGCTGTGTGATGGACGACGAAACGTATATAAAAGCCGATTTTAAGCAAATTCAGGGGTTGGAGTTTTTCACCGGCAAGAGCAAGTTCTATGTGGACGACAAATTTAAGAAGAAGAAAATGTCGAAGTTTGCCTCCAAATATCTCATTTGGCATGCCATCTGCTCTTGCGGATTGAGAAGTAAGCCTTTCGTGACAAAGAGCACAGTAAATGGCTAGATCTACAAATCTGAGTGCCTCGAGAAGCGCCTTTTGCCGTTCTTGCAGCAGCACGACGAAGCTCCGCTATTTTGGCCAGATTTGGCATCATGCTACTATTCTAAAAGTATCCTGGAGTGGCATGAGGCCAATTCTGTTCATTTTTTTGACATTAAAAATGTCTTACTCCACTATCTGAGGCTAGGTGTCATTCTAAAATCTAAACTATCTCCCATGTAACGAAACTATGTAAGGTTTGCACGCTTATAACTCCGATATAACTAGATGGATTTTAATCATTCATACACCAACCGATTCAGAAACACCTAACTTAAATATTGGTAATAATTTAATATCTCCCCAATAAAAGCAGACTTTTGGAAATTGGTAAAATTAAAAAGTTCACGAAAAACGGGAAAATTACCATTCGTGAGGCAGATTTCTCAGACACAGCCGTCAAGAGAGGGCAGCTTAGTTGCTCAATGAAACACGAAAAGTCATAAATAAAAGCAACGCATGTCCGTTTAAATCAGTTGTTGCTCTTATCCCATAGGAGCAACATCGTCTCCGGGCGATGTAATAAGCGCTATCGATTTTCGGTAACGTTGGCATTCGCACACACTCGCACCTAAGTGACTAAACCATATACGGTTAGTTTATAAATAGAGGTGACGCGTACCCGTTTGAATCAGTTTTTGTTCTTATGTCGAACGGGTAAGGTTATTGCTGCAGCGTCTGGGCACTACACTAAGCGGTAGACGCTATGCATTTTCGGCAGCGGTGGCCGTGTGCGGATTTTTCGGGTACCAGCACGGTGTCACAGAATGATTTGCAAAGTGGGTGGGTGGGGTGGTTTGGATTTAATTCAATACGGTGTGTGTTGCTTAAGAGTGTTACGTTTGAAAAAAAAAATATTTATTTTTATGCATGCGTGTGCGTTGTAACTTGTTAATCCATGTTTACGGCGTTTTGTAGCTGCGTAGGGTAAAGAGCCTATTGGTTTTCATGTTTCATATTTCGGTTATATGTTTTTTATGTGTAAGGCATCTGACAACGTGCTTCTGTAGTTATTGCACTGTTCAGCAGCGTAGTATTTATATAGGAGAGCACACTCAGGTTTTATTACGCGGATTTTGAAATTTACGCGGTTTTCAATAACGCGTTTTTTTTTAAATTTACGCGGTTTTCATTTACACGGCCTGTATCCCCTGCGTGAAAAATCTGAGTGTAATTGCATCGGAGACAATCACATTCCCAGCAGAACTTTTTGTTTTCTAATTTCAAATACTTTTGTTTCGTACTGCACACAACGGAAAATTTTAAAACAGAACTTACCCAGCAGCAGTTTAAGCGGGTGTTCTTTTTCGATTCAAATTCAAGCCATGTCTTAAGCGTTACTGGACTTAAAATTGTTTTCCCAGTTTATCCAGTCAGAACATCTGTCCTACCCTATGTATTTAAAACACAGTTCTTTCAGCGTTTTAAAGTATACAACAAATAGAACGGTTGGGTATACTAATTTAAATTTTAAAATAAATCTGTTTTAAATTATGAAACAAACCGCTGTACTGAAGATATAATTATGTCAGTCCTATTACCACATAAAACACCTATATAACATAAAACGCTGCAGAATTGGTTTAATAATACAATGTTTACACTACAGAGTTATAACACGTTTTAATAATTAGCAACAAGAAAAATGTCACCAAGATAGCATAAAAACCCGTTTTAACTGGTAGGGCGAACGTTGTATAACAATGATGTAATTTATCAAATATTTTAATTGGTTCAACCACTAATCGATCAAGAAATACTTAACCTTAAGATTGTTTACTTTAGTTCATTAGCACATTATTGAAAATTTAAATGGAAAATGAAATTTCATATTTCATGGAGAATCTGTATATTTCCGTTGGCGGGCGTGGGCTTCCTCATCACAGCTCTCAATATGGAACTTTTCTTTTGAATATATTTTCTGGACAGACCAGCCTATTTTTACTAGATGGATCAGCCAAATAATGCCAATCACCTAGTGAGATACTTGAATAATTAATAGATTACCGTTAAAAGACCTTCAATAAATTATGTTTTGATGGGGAGGGTATATAGCAAATGACATATGAAAACAGGCGAGTGAACAAGAACGTGAGTCGATATGTGTGATAGATAAAATTCATTTGCACGCTCGAGAAAAAATCTACTTTTTTAATGTCACCGTGGTCGTGTCCTGTACACAACCCTTTAATTTTTTTTCCAAAGGACATGAATCCGCCAAACTGTCCGGAGCTGCGCCCGGTGGAGCAGTACTGGACAATGATGAAGCGGGAACTTCGGAAGAGCAAGAAGACAGTCAAAGACGAGAACGACATGTAAAGAAAATGAAAAAAAAATGAGAAACTGGTATCGGATGACACTGTAAAGACTTTGATGGAGGGCATCAAGCGAAAATGCGTTCAATTTTACACTCAAGGCTCCATCGATTAACTTTTCTTATGATTTTTGATGTAAATATATGTATAAAACTACCCTAAAATTTTGGTTTGATTTTAAACATTATAAGAAAAGTGGCATGACATTTTCGGTGTCGCAATAATTTCGTGTTCGCCCTTTAGCACGCGAAGTGGTAAATTCGACGCATTTAATTTTTTTAATGAAATGTTATGATTCTCCTCTTGTAACATTGTTACAAGTTACACTGTTATCAGTTATATCAGTTATATTACATTTACAGTTGCATTTCTATACTTATTGTAATCATTAAATACGACAAGTATAGTGTAAAATATGCATAAATACATAACGCTGTTTTATAACAGCATTGCAAAAAACATCTAAAAATTATTACGGTAGTGTATTGAAACTATGAGAGAATTTAAACAAAATTTGAAAAAATGATTTGCACCTTTGAGGGTTAATATGACTCCCATGTTTGGAAATAAAGTCCAATGTGATGTCAATTGATACAAAAAAAATTATTGCGCATTTTTAAAAGACTTATTATGTACAACAAGAATGTTGCCAAAAACGGAACCCATTTGTTGCTAAAATCGGAGTGTGCCAAAATGGGAGCATGCCAAAAACGGAATCATACTGTACAAAGAATTGAAACTAATAATATGTATGGGTCATCACGCTAGATTTTAAGTTCTTCGCACAAATTTGCAAGTTCTAGTTTTTTGTAGTACTTGCTCCAAATCGTTGAAAGTTCAATTCCAATCATTCTTTAATAATCTTTAAAATAAATTTAATTCTAATCATTCTTTAATAATCTTTAAAAACGCTGTAGATTCTAAAATTGGTTCAAATTGGTCAAGCGAACACTGAGATATAG
The DNA here is from genome assembly GCF_030247195.1 of Topomyia yanbarensis. Classification (NCBI taxonomy): domain Eukaryota; kingdom Metazoa; phylum Arthropoda; class Insecta; order Diptera; family Culicidae; genus Topomyia; species Topomyia yanbarensis. The sequence goes on from NC_080671.1 coordinate 228,454,829, forward strand.
CGATTTAAAAATATAGTATCGACTATTTTCGAGGAATGTTGGTGAGCGTGTTAATAAAATTGTAAATATTTTTTTACAACTGCATTTAATTAGCATTAAACTATTCAAATCACTAAATGTGCTTTAGTATATTTTAAGATCACTTTTACATCATTGTTCTGCTTGATGTTAATCCAGCAGAACAAATAATTTCTTAAAAAATCGCGAATATTTTTCACGAGTACCTTTAATTAACAATTAATTAGCATTTAATTACTTAAATCATTAAATGTACTTAACAGATTTAACAATGACTTTTACATCATTGTTTTGCTGGATGTTAACCCAGCAGAACAAGTGATATCATAAAAACAGTGGTAAACAATTTTCTACAAGTGAATTTAATTAGCATTTAATTCCTCAAATTATTAAATATTCTTTAGTAGATTTTACAATGGCTTACATTATTTTTCTGCTTGCTGTTAACCCATCAGAACAAGTTATTTCTTTAAAAAAAATTATGAACAATTTTCTACAAGTGCATTTAATTAGCATTTAACTATTAAAACCATTAAATGTACTTTAGTAGATTTTATGTTTAGTAGATTTTACAATGACTTTTACAAGGTTTTACGATGACTTTTTCATCGTTGTTCTGCTAACTTTATGTTAAGTTAGCAGAACAAGTGATTTCTTGTAAAAAACAATTTTTTACAAGTACATTTAATTAGCATTTAATTATTCAAATAGATCAATGTGCTTTAGTAGGTTTTACAATGACTTTTACATCGTTGCTCTGCTAACTTCATGTTAAGCCAGCAGAACATGTAATAAATCAAAATCCAAAAAAGCATTAAATTTTTCAATTATGCATTTAATTTGCATTAAATTAGCACTAAATTATAGAATATTCACAATCATATTCTGCTGATTTTGCTCTTCCAACTTTATGGACATTATATCCACATTTATACCCACACGCGTTTAACAGCGCCAGCTGAGCGGCCATCGCCGCAGCGCTGTACAGAATTAGGGTCCTCGATCTATGCGCGATCCTGAAGAGCTATTAATTGTATAACGACACGTGAACGATTAACTTTCACCTTGTTTGTATACACGACATTCAAAGAACCGTAGAACAGTTAAAGTCCTCGTAATACAGGTAATACAGCAAAAGGTGTATTACCTGCATTACGCGTCGCTATGCTAACCGGAATGCATCCTGCGAGGTATAAAATAAGTATAACCGTTGTGTCTGAACCGAGCGACCCTGCATGTTTTATTTCTCAGCCTACCACTAGAAATAGAAACAAAACTAGAGACAAGAAGAACGACAAGAAACCAATTTGCCAATTAAAAGTGAGCATAAAGGGACCGCCAGTGTCGTGCTACTCCACTACTGACCAGAACCAAACGAGATTGCAAAAATGTTCCCTGAAGCAACAACTTGAGAACATCCTGCTGATCTGCATAGTGCAATCTGTATTGATGCATGCATACTGATCAATATCGACGCAGCCACAGTCCAAGATTTTAGAGTGTTGCCTTTTGCATAAAACAGAGCGTCATTGATACATGCAACAATATAATCCCAGTTCTCACTTAATACTCAGAAACCCGGCATAGCGAATGCACAAATGAAATATCCGGCAGTATACGCAGAAATCGCAATCACATTAAGGTTGGACAGAGAATGCGCAAAACTCGCAAACGTAAAAAGCAGTCCCTTCCCACACCGTACGTCAGATCCTCACAAAAATCAATCAGCGTATGTAGAATGTTGTTACAGTACTGATGATTGACCCTTATGAAGATCTGACACACGGTGTGTAAAAAAACTGCTACCCTCGCTCGCGAATTCTACCCCTTCTCTGCCCAACCTTGAAATAGACAGTTAGAAATCCGGCTCCAATTACCATAGACTTTTCTTTGCAAATAAACACCACAAAATGGTACCCTCCCAAGCTCCGCGCCCATAGACTTTTATACGGCTCATACACGCACACGTCACACGACACAAACACCACATCACCGGCTGGTGGACAAAGCCGGCAAAAGCAAATGGGACCGCCCTCAACCAAGAAACCGCATAAGTACCAACAAGAACTCAATTCAAAATAAGGATGCCAAGTGTTTTTCCAAGAAGTCTGTAATAATTTTCGAAAAAGTTTGGAATTGTCTGGATGGCCTATTTTTTGAAAAAGCTTGAGGATTGAATTTGAGGCTGTGAGCTTTCAGCATCTTGGATTGTTGAAATTTCCAGCTGATGCAAACTTTAAAAAAATTATTCGCTTTTAGCGAACAAAAACTTTGCCATTTGTGTTTCCAGCTATTCTAAAAAGTTTTGTTTTCAAAATCGTAGCTCGAAAAGGTGGTTTAAAAATCGATGCATTCTTGTATCTATTTTGGTATTTTTCAAATCGTCTGGATAAATCTAGACAAATTTTCTGAAATCTGGATCAGAAAAACATAAATCTGTATGTCTGGACGACGCTTAAAAATCTGGAAGAATCCATATAAATCTGGAAGGTTGGCACCCATGATTCAAAACCCAAATTCACACACACGCATTTGGACGCGAAATGCGGGCTTAAAAAGAGCACAGAATTCGAGCGAACACCCCCCGCGGTGCTCACCTACAAAGCCTGAAAAAAGTTCGATTCTTCGTTCCGCATCCCTAAACATGAACATTGCACACGAATACATTAAAGAAACATACTCCTTTCGATATTCTGTCTCCGTATACATCAGCCGTGTAATACCGTTTCATCACCTGACTTCGTTCACGTGATCACAAACACTTATAGATGAAAGCTTTCATTTTTTTCTCTATTTCTTCCAAAGTACCTTTTGTATACAACGATACAAAAGCAGCAAATCACTTAAGTACACTAACTCATTCGAGTACTGCCAGGTACTCAGGACAACCACTTAAACTTTCCCGTATTAATCGAATTGGACACTGAAAGCTTCTCAATTTCCCGCGCGTCAGATGGCTTGAGGCGATGTAGCTGTGTAACAACCGAGTATAGGGGACAAACGATAGCACCAAAACGAGCATCACCAGCGAAAAAGCTCTTGTAATGGCCTCACATTCTACCAATCATAATTGTTAATATTACGGATCAATCTCACGAACACAACATGCACTTCACTCAATTTCGCATGTAATCACACTTCACGTCACAATTATACAGTTTCTATTGATAAATTTCACGAAAATTCACCCGACAATTTAACTTTTGTAGACAACTAAAATTCGCGTCCAACCCGCAACAACAGTGCTGCCGTTCCGACAATTTTTCACGACCATTTTGAATTGAAAAACTATTTTGAAATACATTCTAAACTAAATTATGCAAAAAAAAATTAAACAAAATTAAAAATTAAAGGAATTTTTGAAATATGTTAAAACTTTTTATTGTTATTTCCTTTACGATGCAATTATATTTTAAACTTTGCAATTAAATTGTAAACGTGTGATGTTTTTTGCGTTTGGTATATGTGATTAATTTATTAAAAGGGCGTATTTTCACTACTAGATATTTTTGTTGAAAAAAAAACCAAAATATTTCGATAATTTTTTCTTAAGAACATTTTGCTTCGAAATGATATTTAGTTTTAATATTGTATAAGTAAATTATATTTATGACTGGCAAATACTAAGAAATTTAGAAGAATACTTGAAGTTAATAATGCTTTCTTACTAATAACTTCCTAATAGTGCAATTACAGTTTCTTCAATTTTTAGGCTTTCGTTAACAAAAAAAATATTGTTTTTCTGTAATTGTATTTTTATTTTTCTGTTTTTTTAACAATGTATTTGTATTTTTAACATTTTTGTAGTAGTTTTTAACAGTTTTTTTTAAATTCCCCAAAAAAATATTAACACAGAAGAATTAATTCCCTAGAACTCGCTTCCATATAGTTTTGCTGAATGTGGTTCCAGGCAAAAAGTTGAAAATATGATTTTATTTACCTTTTTATCTCATTGCGGTCTTTTAGTCATTTTCAGGTCATGCAAGTAGCATCAACAAACTTTTATAAATGACAGACATGAAATTTTTTTCGGGGATCACCATTCATATTTTTTAATATTAGAGGTTATATACATACGGAAAACAAACAGTTTGACGCAAAATTTGATAAAAAAAATTCACCTGTGGTTGCCAGCCTTGACCATGTAAATATTCCAAAAACTCCGACTAATATGAAGTCACTCGAAGTCACGTTCTTTGACCAGAGTTCCTCTTTTGTTTTTCATATTCACCACATTTCGTCACTAAACGATCACTTTGGCAAGAATTAAAGTATTACAGCGATTATTGTTCAAATTGGCACTTCCCAACAGATTCTACAATACAGTAATTCCTCCAAAATTCACCCAAAAATCTTTAAAATCGCAAAAGACCGATGAAACATTAAACTTTTTACCAGCACAAGCTCTGAGCACTTTGCACGGCAAAGCAAAGCATTTTGATTCAAGCCAGAAAAAAGGCCTAAGAGTATTTACAGGGTTTACAAAAAAATTGGCTTGAGATCTGTATTTTGTGCAGCAAAACACTCCGAGAAAAAATTGCAGGGAATAATCTCTTCTTCGCAAAATAAAACAAGCGCTGAATAAAAAGTTTATAATTTTATCAAAAGTTAAAACTACAAAAAAACTCATTCTTTGAAAACTTTTATTTTTTGTCAACGAAAGTCTAAAGAGAATGGAAACATTTGTTGTGGTTGCATCGCGGAGAAGTAATTGGTAAAGATGTTTTTTTTGTAACTGCTTTAAACATGTTTCTAAATTTCATACTAACTGGCAGACAAAAACATAATTTTATTACGGAATGCGATTCTTATAGATAGTTTAAATTTTGTTTTCTTTCTTTATTTTTCGAGAGTTGTCCTTCTGCAACTGTAGAGCTGAGTTCACGGAAGGGCTCCCCATCAGAATCACTCATAACTGCTTAAGTTAAATTGCAGCAGGCCGTGATTCTGATTGTGATATCAAGTGTACGGTTCAGTTGTGCGGGCGTATGGGCTTTACGATCGCGTGGGAATGAGCGTTTATTGGTGTGTACTTGAGACCGCGTTAATGGGATTCGAAGTGCTGTACTGCCCATGATCGCATATCAGTCCCATAAAGATAGGAAATCCCATAGAAAACGGGACAACTATGCGATCATGGGTAGTGTAGGGGTCACTAAATTATTGGGGGCGTTTTTGTGTTAGCGAAATCTTGGGCGTAGTTGTGCGTGGATGATCGCGATTGTATGTTCGTCTTCGTGTACCATAGCGAAGGGCTCGGGCGTTTGTATGTTATTGTGTTCGATTGCGTGGGCGTTTGTATGTCGCGTGTGTTGGCGTGTCACTTCGCATGCATAAATTCTATTTTAAAACCGGGTATCCATTTTATATTCGCGTGTGTTCTTGGATGATCGCACGGATCGTGAATCTAATACTTAATTTTCAGTGTATGGTTCAGATGCTAGAAGAGAGTAAGATCTCTGTCACTATCAACTCTATCACTAGAGTTCCCGGTCATGTCTCCATTGAACGTATTGTCTAGTGGATACGAGCGTCATTTTTTTCTAATTGCTCCAGCTGAGGGGGACCTAGGCTGCTAGAGCCAAGAGGAAGAACTTCCGGACGTAATTAATTCATGATCGCAAGAACACGAGCGTGTGAAGGCTCATTCTTGAGACCGCGTTCACGTTCACCGGAGTGCAGACATGCACAAGAACGGTGCTGCATCGTGTACTATTCCTGTGCACTGGCTCATAATGTTGCAGAGCTAAGTTCATTGAGCTAGCAAGTAGCACGAGCACCGCTGCTTCGAGCTATAGCAAAGTAGAAAAAATACAACGCGTTAATATGAATAACAATGCTTGCATCCTTTTTTGCAGAAACTTGGCGCACATTTACCAGCGTATATTTTTCGCTTTGTCCTACTCTTTCGTTTAATGGCTTACTCTACTGCACCGTTCTAGCTCATCGGGTAGGCTTACCGTGCTAATTCATTGCGCAAAATCGTGCCAGCTTACCGAGCTAGCTTACCGAGCTAGCTCATCGTGATAACCCGTTGTGATAGCTCTTCGAATCCTACAGCTCGAGCACGACGGATACCTAGCACGAGCGTTGTCAGTGCTTTTTGCATTTGCTTCGTTCAAAGCGGCCTCTCAGCTTGTTTTAGGCTCTCGTGCTGTGCTTCATGCATCCCTGCCGGTGTGTTATCCTGTTATCAAGATCGTAAGCGTAGGTATGCGTGGATGATCGCGAAAGGCTCAAGCGTTTGTATGTCAACGTGTTTGTCGCGTGTGCTAGCGTGTATAAACTTCGCGTGTATAAATTCGATTTTATAACCGTGTGGTTGTTCGTATATTTGCGTGTATTCTAGAGTTATCGCGTGCGGACCCTGAAGCTGATACTTAATTTGCAATGTATAGTTCAGATACTAGAAGAGAATAAGTTCTCCCATATCACTAGAGTTTCCGGTTATTGCCAAAGAGGCTTCCATGTAAAATAAAATCACCCCAATAACTGAAATAGAAGTAAAAAATCTCTTCTCGACAACTTACAGCAGTAAATACGAACGGTTTTTGATACAAACGAGCCTGATATATAACACAATTTCTATTATGCCATAATTTTATAAACGCACAATATTATAGTGAAAAAACTGCTTCTTTGCACAAGAAGAAATTGATTACCGAATATAAAAATAAGTGTCCACGCATTTTGCACTTATGCTCATCGTGTGCCTTGTGTGTAGCAAGCTGCCCGATCAGCTCATCTGGCTGAAAATCTAACGTAAAATTAAATACTCTATTGTACTTAACAGCCTCGTTTATGTATCTAATGTTCTTCGAGTACGTTGAAATTTTCGGTTCAACCTTTCAAATCAAATTAAAGGAAAAACCTATTAATCTATATATGTAAACGAAAAATTTGAAAGAGTTCCTACTGCAGATTTTATTCGTATTATGTTTCAGAACTACAGAAAACAGTCGAACTGCAGCGATAATAATTTGGTTCCGAAAAAGATTAAAAATAGAAAATGTATAATAGAAAATGTGTAATCAAATGTTTACATCGAGCACTATACTTTTCAAAACGAAAATTAATCGAATAAATTGCGACTTAGATAGAACGACTTGGCGGCTGCTAGACATTAAATTTCAAAATACCAACCAACTTGAGAAAACGACTTAAACAAATAGTCGAGGCGGATAGTTCCATTTTTTCTTTAATATTAAAAAAATCAATTTTTTCTTTAATACTAGAAAAAATCTTAAAGTTTACTTAGTCCCAAAGTTTATAAGAAAATTTACAAAAATCGATTTTTGGCACGCTTGTTCACTGGTTTCCTTGTGCTTTTAATTACATTTTTGGAACCTGGGAAACTAGTTTGCAACATTATTTAGTCTGTTTCCATTTGTGGAAGATTTTTTGTTGTCCCGGGAGTACTTCCACTTCCACCGAGGTTGAAAATTCCGTGCAAATTCCGGATAAATCCGTACAAGTACTTTTTCCGGACACACGACAAAAAATCCGTACTGTCCTCCCAAATTCCGTACGGTTGGTCAGCTTACCCATGGCTCTTCATCGACGTTGAGATTTAGCTACTCGTGTCTCCCCAAAGGTTCATGTCTTAGTCCATTTCTGTACAATATTTATGTTAGCAGTATTGGTGATTGCTTGGCAAACAATTGTGCATTGAGGCAAATTGCAGAAGATGGCGTTGTGTCGATAGTAGGCACGAACCGCAATGATATACAAAAGCCATTGCAAGATAATTTATCGGTCTGGGCTATTGAGTTGGGCATCGAATTTTTGGCGAAAGCGACAGAGATGGTTATTTTCTCGAGAAAAAACGCGAACTAGCAAAATTCCAGCTTCTAATTAGTGGTAAACCAATTACCCATTCGATGTGTTTTAAATACTTAGGGGTCTTCTTTGATTCCAACGGCACATGGGGTAAACATATTAGTTACTTGAAGCAAAAATGTCAGTAGTGAGAAGATTTTCTATTTTAAATTACTGGAGCTTGATGGGGTTCCCAATCTCTCGATTTGATCAGATTGTATAAGACAACTTATCGGTAATTGAGTATGGAAGTTTTGCTTCAGATCCTCTGTCAAAACGCATATCCTTCAGTTAGAAAGAATTCAGTTTCGGTGTTTACGTGTAGCTTTTGGCTGCATGTATTCTACTCACACGACGAGCCTTGATGTAATAGCTGGAGTGCTTACTCTTTTCGAACGATTCTGTGAGCTCTCACTCTGATTTCTGATACGCAGTGAAGTAATGAATCCACCCGTAATCACAACATCGAAGTATTGCACAGTTTAGAAGTGGCAAATGTCCCCCTTCAAGGACTATTTAACGCTACATAGTCCAACAATACTAAATTATGCTTAAATTATACCATTGCGCACACCAAAAATCCTGAATTTTATCGTTGACGTAATTGCAAACATGACACAATTCAACAAACCGTAATTTAGGAAATGACGTAAGATTACCGTGTTCCGTTTAATTTTACATGGAACATATACTTTACATGCGCAATGACATAAAATTGCACTTCCTGCCATTGAGAACAAACGCTGTATGTAGAGTAAAATTACATGATTTACGAAATTAAAAGTCATGTAAAATTAAAGTCAAACGTAAAACTAAGTCATTTTTGATGCTCGTATATGTCAGGGTCAGGAGACGTAAATTTACACTATTTTTCTAGGTGTGCAGCTTAAAAACTCAAAAATTACTTTTAATCTAACCAATAACCACCTCACACATGGAATCCCTGACCATCTACGATCGTCGATTACACTGGTTTACAAATTTCAAAAAGATGTGATATTCTCATCTTTTCTTTATCATTTTCATAGTAAAATGGCCCGCTGGAAACGAAAATGCGGCTGGAAAAATTCTGTATGGAACAGATTTTGAGATATTGCGAAAAAACCCATTTTTGTATTTTTAAAAATTGGCTTTTCACTTCATCAAAAATATCTATATAATCTACCGATTTTAATGATTTTTATTATCATTTGATCGACAATTACAATACCTATCGATTATTCCAACAACATTTTTTGGTCACTAATACAATTAGGTCTCTATTCAGTAATTAATTAAAAAATAATTGCCATTTTATGCAAAATTTTGGATTTTATTTTTATTTGACTTTCAGTTGTTTTTATCTCTCTGTGCTAATATTGTGTTTTTATCGTTTTTTTTTCGGATTTATTCGTTGTGGATTACTAAATATCTGACGTATTTTTCATCACTACATCGGTGTGACTCGGAGTTCAACGCTGTTTGTCAAATTATATCGGAAAATCTCCAAAAAACTGCACCGCATTCGCTTTGTGTTGAGGTCGTACGGAAAAAAAAGCAATGGAGCCTGTTTGTTGTGCTTGTACTCGCAGTCTTGACAAGGCCGACGAAATAGTTTGCAACGGCTTTTGTAAATCATCTTTTCACCTCAAATGTGCTCACCAGTCAGCGGAAATTCGTGACGCTGTATCTGGATGCTCACAATTGTTTTGGATGTGCAAAGCTTGTATGAAAATGATGGCAAACGCTTGTTTTCGTCAAGTAATTTCATCCACGAACAATGCAATGCAGTCAATGGTTGATGAGCAGAACAAGGTGCTGGACGAGCTAAGGAATGAAATTGCACTCAACACAACGAAGATTGATACAATACTCCAGCGAACGCCCTTTCCCACTACACCACGTAACCCGAATTCACGCAAGAGACCACGGCTGTTAATCCCGAATGAACCACCGCATCGCACCGATAACATTTTCGAAGGTACAAAAGATATTGAACCGGACGACACTATACCATTGGTCGCAGCTAGAAAGAATAAACAGTTTTGGCTGTACTTATCTGGTTTCGATCCTCAGGCAACAGTGCATCAAATAGAAAAGCTAATCAGGAACAATTTAAAAACAGACACAGCTGTGGACGTTGTTAAACTTGTACCTAAAGGCAAAACACTCGATGAACTTTCGTTTGTTTCGTTTAAAGCTGGCATTGATTTGCAGTTGAAAGATTTAGCACTATCAAATTCAACTTGGCAGAAGGGAATTATTTTCCGACCATTTGATTTCCAGCCCACGTCGAACAGACGAAATACTTTTCGCTTTTTGCCAGCCGCAGCAGACACTAAATCACAATGAGCCACTCTTGGCACTTGCCTACTGCCATACACAAACTTCTACCGATGCTCAAGATCTATCGGCTGCGTTACCCTGCATCCGCGCACCTCCGTCTGCACATCGCTCTTCTACTTTCAACTGTCGAGGTCCGAATCGTGAAAACAGTTACCGTCCTTTCTCGCTTTACTATCAGAACACGCGTGGGGTCCGGAGTAAGACAAATCAATTACTACTATCACTTTCTCAGTGCGATTATGATGTTATTGCCTTTACTGAAACCTGGCTGAACAACGACGTTTCAAACTCTGAGCTAGCTCTAAACTATACGATTTACCGTTGTGATAGAAACCCCCAAACCAGCCAACACAGACGAGGTGGGGGGGTTTTGATAGGAGTAAAAAACAACCTTCAGAGCTCTGCTATTCACATTTCTGGCTGCGAGCAATTGGAGCAGATTATTGTTCGAATCTCATCGCCGAAGTTTGATATGATAGTTTGCACTATATATCTCCCGCCCAAAAGTGAGCCTTCTTTATACGATCAACATGCAATATGTGTAAAAAAATTAATGGATCTGGCGGGTGATCGAGACGTGGTTTTGACTGTTGGGGATTATAATCTTCCTCAATTACGCTGGATCTCGGATGAAAATTTAAACTGTTTACTGCCATCGAATGCTTCGTCGGAACAGGAAATATCTCTGGTCGAGTCTGTTTTAGCCAACGGAGTGTTTCAAATTAACGATAAAGTGAACGTGAATGGAAGACTGCTCGACTTAGCGTTTATTAGCGATAATAGTTGTGTGGAATTGTTGGAGCCACCGTTACCACTGCTTAAAATCGACCAGCACCACCGACCTTTTGTATTGCTGTTTGAGACGAACGATGTGAAGCAAAATGCTATTGATTTTGAATACCCGTCTGGCTTTGATTTCACCCGTTGTGATTTCGATCTGGTTAATAGATTGTTCGCCGACATTCGATGGGATGAGATTTTGGATGGGTGCAGTGTTAATGAAGCTGTGTCATGTTTATATGAAAAAACAGATGCTATACTTCGTGACAATGTACCTGTGAAACGACCCCGTCGTGCTCACGATAGCAGGCAACCATGGTGGAATACTGAGTTACAGCATCTGCGGAACCGCCTTCGTAAAGTTAGAAAACGTTTTTTTCGCTGGAGAGATGATAGACATAAAGCTGAGTTGCATGCTATTGAGAGCGAATATAACTCGATGCTTACGCATTGTTTTCGTTGCTATATTCGTCGCACGGAGGAAAACCTTAAGCAGGATCCTAATTCGTTCTGGTCGTTTGTGAAAAATCGGAAACAGTCGCAGGGAATCCCCCAACGTGTCAGTTACATGGATGTTACCGCTGAGTCCCCGTTTGAATCGGCAAACCTATTCTCATCCTTTTTTCAAAGTGTGCAAAGTAATAACCGACCACCTTTGTCTGAAGCGTATTTGAATAGCCTACCGATGTTCGATCTGAACATGTCGCTCTTCAATTTTTCGTTACGCGATGTGGAGCTGAAACTACAGTCACTAGATGGTGCCAAAGGAGCTGGTCCGGATTGTCTGCCGCCTATTTTCATTAAAAAATGTGCTGAAGCGCTTGCTGTTCCTGCGAGTATAATTTTCAACAAATCATTGTTCGAAGGAATTTTCCCGAGTGTCTGGAAGACAGCAGCTATTACACCGATCCATAAGACAGGTAGCGTGAATGATGTTGAGAATTATCGTGCCATCTCAATTTTGAGTTGCTTACCAAAAGTTTTCGAAAGCCTCGTTCATGATATGCTGTATCCGAAGGTGCACCATATTATTTCCGAGTGGCAGCATGGATTTGTGAAAAAACGATCGACAAGTACAAATCTTATGGCATACGTTTCGTCACTAAATAGCGCGCTTGGTGAACGTCAACAAATTGATGCGGTTTATGTGGATTTTGCTAAAGCGTTCGATAGAGTGCCTCATTTGCTAATGGTGGCCAAACTCGAACGAATGGGACTTCCTGAATGGTTGACACGGTGGATATTCTCGTACCTCACTGAACGCTGTGCGTACGTTCGTATCGATGAAATGAGATCATCTCCGTTTGTGATAGAGTCGGGTGTTCCCCAGGGAAGTCATCTAGGCCCGCTACTGTTTATTTTATTCGTAAACTATTTGTGCTCCACTATACAGTCCCCTAAGTACATGTACGCGGATGATCTGAAATTCTTTCGTGTAATTGCTTCGGCTGTCGATTGCTGTGCCATCCAAGCCGATATCGATTCGCTGCTAAATTGGTGCACACAAACGGGATGGAAGTAAACGTACAAAAGTCGTTCTGTCGTAACAGGCACTTAACAACGTTTGATTATAGAATGTCAACAAGCATTATCAACCGTGTAAACACAGTTAAGGATCTAGGCATTCTTCTCGATAGCAAATTGAGTTTCGCGCAGCACATTGCAATGTCTACAGCCAAAGCATATGCCGTATTGGGGTTCATCAAAAGAAACACGCAACAATTCAACGATGTATACTGCCTAAAATCGCTCTTCTGCGCCCTTGTACGTAGCATTCTCGAGTACGGTGTACTTGTGTGGGCACCCTATCATGCTGTACAAATCAACCGCGTCGAACGAATTCAGCGTCACTTTGTTCGTTACGCTCTGCGGTTACTACCTTGGACTGATCCTATTCGTCTACCGCCCTATGAACATCGATGCAATCTTCTACGTTTGCCGACTCTTGCAAGTCGGAGGATAATGCTGCAACGGCTCTTCGTGTTTGATCTTCTGGGAAACAATATAGATAGCCCGGAGTTGCTGAACCAGCTCCGATTCAACGTACCGCCTAGACCCACCAGACGAACTGATTTCTTTCGGTTACCAATGTATCGTACTCTTTTTTCTCAAAACAATCCGTTCAATGTATGCTGTCGTAATTTTAATAATGTAGCTGACAAATATGATTTTAGCATTACTAAGACTACCTTTAAACATAGAATTAATATTAATTAAGAAACTGTCTGTACGAGTAACTCGAAGACCAGTAAATAAAATAAAAAATAAAAATTATTCAAACAAGTACGATTTTTGAAGTATATTTGTAAAACTTACAAAAAGTCAATTCTTCAGAGTTTTGCCTTTCTCATATAGAAAGGTTATGCAATCGGAATTTCGACTTTTTGACCAAGGCACGCAACGTCGAATCTCTTATATCATTCGACGCAGTTCGTCGAGGTCGGAAAATGTCTATGTGTGTGTGTGTGTGTATGTATGTATGCATGTGTGTATGAATGTATGTATGCATGTGTGCATGTGTCAAATCTCACTGATTTTTCTCAGTGATGGCTGGACCGATTTGTACAAGGAAAGGAACGACGCATGGGTCGCTATTGATTTTATTATTGATCCTATTTCCGGTTCCAGAGTTACGGATTGAAGAGTACGATCACACAGCAAATTCCCATATAAACTGGTACCACCATGATGTCCAAATGAAGCAATACATATTAAAATGTGTGCAACATTGTTTGGATTTGCGTGTCTAGATCATTGATGATCCATCGTATATCGTAAAACTATCAACAAGGTTCTCCAAACTTGTTTCATAATATGTATTGTGTAAATAACAAATCCGAAAAAGAAAAAAATTCTATATTATACACTAACATATAATAGCTCATTGAGTTAAAACTATCAGCAATAGTCTAGAAATGCCTCACTTATATAAATACTAATTTCATAATAAATCCGAAGAGGGTAAATTTTCTGTATTGTATTGTGAAGATATTGTAGTTCCTTCCATGAGAAACTATCTACGGTCTTCTAGAATTTTTTTGCCCACTTCGATACAAATAATTTAACGATACGATAGATTTAAATTCCGTATTATTGCAATTTTCAGTATTTGCAGTAGGGTAAAGTGCCTATTTTCACCATACTAAGCAAGGTGCCTCACTAATTCGTTACTTTCTCGCCCTACAATGGAATGCGTGAAAATTGACATCAACAGATTTGCTTCGTTGTTAAGAGCCAATATAATAACACAAATGCGCTGAAAACAGTAAAATTCTCGTGTTTGAGCGCAACGAAAACTCGAATCGTGTGCCTCTATTGTTGCGCTACCCTTTGACTCAATGTGTTGAACAAAGATGGCAGACACTGCTCTAACCAACGGCTTCAAATGGGTAGGGTGATAATAGAAACATAGCGCAAATGGGCTCATCACCCTACTTGCACCGACACTTTTAGTCGTAGAAAATTCAACTTTGGTCGAATATAAATGCAGTAGTAGTAGTACAGTAGTCTAGATAGCCTGAAAAATTAGTAGCTTGTAATATTTTCCAAATGTTTTGAGCGACTGCTAAGATGTAACGAGATGGAAATAACGTTCGTCTATTTTCGAGGTCTGGTTGTTAGATTGTTAAAATGATGACTGAGATGACCCTATTCGACACCTCTATGGTTTCGAACCGAGCATATGAGCACAAGGTGTAATGTTTCTTCCTTCGAACATCTTGCTCTCGTGTATTTTGTTTTTGATGCCATTTATTACCATTTATTACCGCATTTATTCCAAAACGATATTGAACAGTAGATAAGAGACCCATTACATCACTCGATCCATTGTCGATTTGATCAAATATGTCGGTTTAACCGGGAACCCATATTCGTGAATTATATCCCATAGGTGATGTCGATCGATTGTATCATATGCGGCGTTGAAATCTATAAACAGGTGACACGTTGTGTTCACAACATTTTAGAAAGATTAATCGAATCGAGAATATTTCGTTTGTAAAGATTCCTGTCCTAGTAAAACCTGCTTTGTATTTCCCAACGAACTCCTTTTCTCTCAGTGATAAGCGGCGGTGAACACAGTGTAGGCGGCATTTAGCAATGTGATTGACCGGTACTTGCAGCAATCCAGCTTATCACCTTTGTCATAGACGGGATATATGTACTACCCCCTCATTATTCTATACGAAGAGTAAACTGAACGAATTCTTATTCCAAACGTTCAAGACAGCAATAGAAACTATAGCGAATTCATCACACAAAAAGTTAAATAATCTGTAGGGAAGCATACATCTGCAAAAACAAACACTGATATTTAAAAACTACAAAGCATGCATGGATCAAAAGCCATTTTCAGAATATTTCTCGATTTAGCAAAAGCTTTTACTACACCGAACAAACGAATGATGCATACAATGCTGAAATATGCTTTCGAAAATGTGATTTTGCGTAAATATTTTGGAGAATGAAGAATTTTTCTTCCAAACATTTACACAAAATCACATTTAAAAAGGAATATTTCAGCAGGCAGTCGCGGAAGAACATAAAATGGAGAATCACTAATTTTTGTACCAATAATTCACACAAGTTGACATCATAAACCTGATAAAAATAAACAGCAGTGTTTGAATTGCGCGTTCATTTCTCCGGCAGCAGTTTATCGTCTATTTTTTCTTCATTAGTGAGTGGATAACCAAATTTTTACCTATCAAGAACTTACGAAATGATTCTGACAATGCAGTATAGAAGCTCCATCTCAATGGCATCCCTTATTATTGAATATCCAGGAAGTTTAGTGATTAAAGGATTAGGAAAACAAAGAATGAATTGCGTAGCCAAATTGACCGTGCATCGAATAAAATTCAAACTGTTCGAGAAGGCAATGGTGGCTCAATCATCCTCGGTGTGAAAAGTGCGGAGGCAATAGTTGTGGCAGTGGTGAGAGAGAAGTTTGGGGAGAATTATGAAATCTCAGTTCCGAAACCGGCAAAACCAAGATTGAAGATTGTGGGGATTGCGGAACAGTTGTCAGAGAGTGAACTTAAAAATAGCCTGGAAGAACAAAATGAATCAGTGAACTTAACAGAGTTAAAACTCATAACGTTATTTAAAACTAAGCGGAATGATTACACAGCATATAATTATGTGATTGAAGTGAATGCTGATTCGTTTGAGACCATGCTCAAGTTAGGGCGTGTAAACATTGGCTGGGAAAGATGTAGAGTGGTTGAGTGTTTTGGAATAGTTCGTTGCTTTAAATGCTGTGCGTATGGACATAAGAGTACTGAATGTAAAAACTCTCAGGTCTGCTCTAAATGCGCAGGGGACCACATTACAGCAGAATGTGCATCAGAATTACTTTGCTGTGCTAATTGCGCTCAGATGAATAAGGACCGGAAGCTGAATCTGGAGACAAAACATGCAGCCTACAGTTTCGAATGCGCTGTGTATAGGAAGCTTGTTGAAAGAAAGCGTCAGCAAATTAGTCGTGACGAATAGCAATTACCGTTGACCAGCATACCAGGATATCTGAACGGATTACTTTCTGTTACTCCAGGTAAAGCCAAAGAGGGTATATGTCCTCTCGAAGCTATCCTTGATACTGCACCCCCTCAAAATAATTTTCGGTTCCAGTCTTCTGTTGGACAACATACTCCCGGCTCCGTAGCTGTTATTCATCCAGCAATCTGCAATCCAAACGATGATGAACTCGCAACTGTTTCTCCAGGTAAAGCCAAAGAGGGTATATGTCCGCTCGAAGCTACCCTTGATACTGCATCCCCTCAAAGTAATTTTCGGTTCCAGTCTACCGTTGGACAACACACTCCCGGCTCCGTAGCTGATATTCATCAAACCATCTGCAATCTAAATTATGATGACCTCACGACTGTTTCTCCAGGTAAAGCCAAAGAGAGTATATGTCCTCTCGAAGCTACTTTTGATACTGCACCCCCTCAAAGCAATTTCCGGTTCCAGTCTACCGTTGGACAACACACTCTCGGCTCCGTAGCTGATATTCATCAAGCCATCTGCAATCTAAATAATGTTGACCTCACGACTGTTTCTCCAGGTAAATCCAAAGAGGGTATATGTCCTCTCGAAGCTACCTTTGATACTGCACCCCCTCAAAGTAATTTTCGGTTCCAGTCTACCGTTGGACAACATACTTCCGACTCCGTAGCTGACTTCCACCTAGCTATCCATGACTCAAATTATGAAGACACCACGACTGTTTCTCCAGGTAAATGTCAGGAATGTATATGTTCCTCCGAAGCTAGACATACAGATACTGCCTCCCTTCAAATGAATTCCCGTTCCCAGCTCAAAATATACTACCAAAACGTGAGAGGACTACGCACAAAGATCGATGAGCTGTTCGTAGCTGTAACCGACGCAGAGCACGACGTCATTATCCTGACAGAAACATGGATGAACGACGAAATCAATTCCCTGCAGCTGTTTGGACCTAGATATACGGTCTATCGTAACGATCGTGACCCAGTCGTTTCTGGTAAAAAAAGGGGCGGGGGTGTACTTATAGCTGTTTCTAATCGGTTAGCGTCTAAACAAAAAAGTTTTAACAATAACGACGTAGAACAACTCTGGGTAAACCTTAATAGCCATGGTATTAACACATGCGTGGGCGTCGTATACCTCCCTCCGGACTCCGCAGATAACATAAACGTTATTCAGAACCATATTCAATCCGCACTTGACATTGCTAATTCGCTAGAACCCCAAGCTTCTCATTTGTTATTTGGAGATTACAACCAGCCTGGTCTTGTATGGAAAACGACTTCTTTCGGTTATGCTTACGCCGACCATTCTGACTCATCCCTTTCGAGATCTAGCGTTGATTTACTAGACGGGATGTCATTACTCAACATGCTGCAAATGTGTACCATCACGAACAGACTAAATCGCACGTTAGATCTTCTGTTTGTAAATGAAGATGCATACAAGAACTGCCATGTCTATCGTGCAGATGAGCCACTCGTTGAAATAGATTCGGATCACCCTCCCCTCTTAGTTGAGCAGACCTGTCCTGGACAGGTTATTTTTGACGAGATTCTTGACGATTTGAAGTATAACTTTTCAAAAACCGATTTTCCTGGACTCAACAACTCACTGCAAACGATTGACTGGGTGACTTTGCTCAATAACGCAACCGATGTAAATGACGCAGTAGAAGAGTTCTCATCGATCCTGACCCAACTGTTTGAAATATATGTCCCAGCCCCGCGTCCTAAACCAAAACCACTTTGGTCCAATCGACGTCTCCGAGAACTTAAACGACTGAGGGCAGCCGCGCTTCGGCACTACACCAACCGAAGAAATCCCAATACAAAGCGGGAATTCATATATGCTAGCAACAATTACAAAGCTTATAACCGCTTCCTATACTCTCGGCATGTATTACAAACGCAATCTGACCTTGAGCGAAATCCGAAACGTTTCTGGTCTTTTGTAAATGAGAAGCGTAAAGAGAGTGGACTTCGTTCTAGTATGACTCTGGCAAATGAAACTTCTAGCACGACTCGCGGTATCTGTAACCTGTTTGCAAAACATTTTTCGTGTGCATTTGAAACAGTTCCGACTACTCCAGAACAGGTCGAAATCGGACTACGAGATGTTCCCAGGGGTGTGATGGGCCTAGGTAACATCCATTTTACGGAGGAAGACATTGTTGCTGCTACTGATAAATTGAAATCTTCGACTTCGGCTGGTCCTGATGGGATTCCTGCCATTATTTTAAAAAGATGTGCGAGTGCCCTTTCCGCTCCCCTAAAGCTGATTTTTAATCTATCTTTGTCGCAAGGGACGTTTCCTCTTTGTTGGAAAAAATCGGTTATGTTTCCTGTTTTAAAAAAAGGTGATAAGCAGGACATAGCAAATTATCGGGGCATAACCTCTCTCTGTGCGGGGTCCAAGTTATTTGAAATTCTAGTAAGCAATGTATTGTTCCGGGAAGCCAAAACATATATATCAACAGATCAACACGGGTTCTTCCCAGGTAGATCAACATCCACGAATTTAGCACAATTCACTTCACACTGTATTAAAAGTTTTGAATGCGGAGCACAAGTGGATACTATTTATACAGATCTCAAAGCAGCATTCGATCGTGTTGATCACTCGCTCCTACTGGCGAAGATAGAAAGATTGGGTGCCTCACTCAACTTCACCAAGTGGCTTAAATCATACCTTGTAGGTCGTACCTTATCTGTCAAACTAGGAAATGTTGAGTCACATAACTTTATAAATTTATCAGGTGTGCCCCAGGGTAGTAATCTTGGACCCTTGCTGTTCTCCTTGTTCTTCAATGACGTTTGTAATGTCCTTCCACCAGGATGCAAACTTATCTATGCAGATGACCTTAAACTGTTTCTTATTGTACGATCTGAATTGGACTGCATTGATCTACAGCGACAACTAGATGAATTTTGTAACTGGTGCACTCGAAATCGGTTGACTATCAGTGTATCCAAATGCTCAGTAATTTCTTTCACGCGCAGAAAAAATCCAATTTTGTGGTGTTATACTATCTCAGGGAAACTACTGGATAGAGTGTCAGTTGTCAGGGACCTTGGTGTACAGCTGGATTCTAAATTGACGTTTAGAGATCACTATTCCCACATCATTGCGAAAGCCAATCGGAACCTTGGTTTTATCATTAGAATAGCCAAAGAGTTTACTGACCCATACTGTCTGAGAGCACTGTACTTCTCTCTTGTACGCTCCATCCTGGAAGCTTCAGCTATCATTTGGTGCCCGTACACAAATGTCTGGATTACCAGAATTGAATCTATACAAGCTAGGTTTCTCCGATATGCCCTTAAAACCTTGCCATGGCGCAACCCGATAGAGTTGCCACCTTACATTGAACGCTGTCGTCTGCTCGACATGGACCCTCTTTCAAAAAGGCGAAATATATCCAGAGCCGTGTTTGTAGGGAAAGTTCTAACAGGTGAAATAGATGCCCCAAATATACTTTCTCAGATTAATGTAAATGTGCCCGCTAGAAGTATAAGATCGTGGAATTTTTTAAGACTTGACTATCAAAGTACTGATTATGGACAGAATGAACCCATAAGGGCGATGTGTAGCGTATTTAATAATGTTTATGAATGTTTTGACTTCGCTGTATCAAGTGACGTTTTTAAAAATAGGCTTAAACGGCTAACTTAGTGCATAAGATGTGATTTAGATAGTGATTTTGATTTGTTAGATGTATTATTAGTAACACATTGTAATGTAATGTAATGTTATGTAATGTAATGTGTAATATTGTTTAATATGTATATGTGAAAAGATAATGAGGTTTTTACGCGCATTTGGAGGTTGTTTGATGGACTCCAAATGGGCTTTTCCTCATTCTATATTTCATGTAGACCATGTAGGTCAGATGAAAAATAAAATAAATAAATTAAAAAAAAATCTACTTTTATGATTTTTTTTTAATTTTTATATATAAAAGTTAGCGCAAGAAATTTCTAATTGAAATGTTCAAATCAACAATCAGACTATAGAAAAATCATCAATGGGGAAACACGTGGCTCTGCATAAACAACCATGCGGTAGCATGCGGCTAACCGACATTTGTGATTTCTTACCTGTTTCACCATAGTACTGTATGATCGGTGTCAGGTCAGACCGGTCTAAGTAGCAAAATCTCACAAGAAGCGATAATGATAGGATTGAATCAAAAATTTCTTCTGCAGCTACCTTTTATTTGCGCCAGATTTGAAAAATATTATCATTAGCATGAATTATGAAATGAATCCATTGCGACTAATACCGTAAAGAATGCAAAGATTCAATCTTTGTACACGTTTTTCTCTGTATCAATGTAATATCGCTTTGTCCGGTCTGGCACAAAACCGACATCATACATGCGCGTGCGCTTTGTATTCATTTTCACTGAAGTTAGAATGGACATACGGCATTTGGTAAAAATGCGACTGCAAATATGGGTATTTCATCAACTTTACTAAGATATGAATAACTCAAAAACGAAGCATCGTAGCTATGTAATGTAAGCGAAGGAAAAATTTTACATAAAGCAAGCTACAATCCTATGCAATAATATGGGGTAATTTGAATAAAATATCTGAGATATTTTGGTTCGAACTAGAAAATGCTAGCCGTGAGTAATCATCAAAATTTTAAAATTTTAGTTGCACCAAAAAATAGCTTAATTCCTTGCGCAACTTTACACGAGAGGGATTGTTGATATCTTTTACGTAAAAGTTTTAAAAATTCTAGAAAGCGTCGCAGCCGATCCTGTAACCTTTCGCCTTAAGTATAGCAATTAATTGGTGTACGAATTGGAGAAGGTTCGCCAAATTTTGGAAGAACTTTATAAAGTAACCACTTGAAAGCTACGTAAAAATTGTTGTAGTTCGATGCAATAAAAAAATCCCCAAAAATAATCGCACCTATTAATGTGGAACACAGTGAATAGTCTCATGGTGTATTTTAGGCTGGCAATTTTCTTTTTTGCCTTTCTCAATAGAAAGGTATTGCAATTGCTCTGAAAACCGGCCTTATAACGGAGGCCCGGAGGGCCTAGTGACATATACCATTCGATTCAGTTCGTCGAGTTCGGCAAATGTCTGTGCGTGTGTATGTATGTGTGTATGTATGTATGTGTGTGTATGTGCGTCTGTATCTGTGTATGTGACCAAAAATGTCACTCATTTTTCTCAGAGATGGCTTAACCGATTTTGACAAACTTAGTCTCAAATGAAAGGTGCAACGTTCCCATAGGCTGCTATTGAATTTCTAATATATCCGACTTCCGGTTCCGGAATTAGAGGGTGATGAGTACGAACACACAGAAAATGTAGATTTTAATAAATACTGCAATGAATGTATAAAGGTGAAAAAATTTCTAAAATACGACCACAACTGCTTTGATTTGTAGTATTAGGTCACTAACATCCATTCAAAGTCTATTTGGCCAAATTGGCCACCATCATCGATTCCGGAAGCCCCGGTGGAAGTATCCAAATTCAGAATAACAGTCACATCGGTTTCTCGGAAATGGCTAAACCGATTCAACTAAACTTGGTCTCAAATGAAAGGTATTGCGTCCCTGTAAATGGCAATTTAATTTCATCCTAATTCGACTTCCGGTTCCGGAGTTACAGGTTGTGGCGTGCGATCGCATAGCAAATTGTGATTCAAACCGATACTCCGATGAAAGCAAAAAAGGTAAAAATTTCGCTAAAATGTCTCTCAAACAACTTAAATTTGCTGTTCTAGGCCACCTACGGCCAACCAAACTTTCGTTGACTACATTGACCATTATAAACGGTTCCGGAAGTGCCCGGGAAAAGCGGCCATCTTTCAAAACTTACGAACTCAAATCAGTTTCCCGGAAATGGTTGGGCCGATTTTCACAAACTTAGTCCCAAATGATAGCTATAATATCCCCACAGATGTTCATAAAATTTCGTACGGATCGCTTATATGGGTCCGGAAATATAGACTAAATCGTCCGGTCACAAATGAGATTCCCATATAAGCCGGAACTCAATTTTTTTTTCAAAGTGGGGGTCCCCATGAAATTTCAGAAATCGAATTCGTATTTTTGATGCCAAACATGTTTAAAATGCATGAATCGTCGAGATTTTATATTATCTCGAAAAAAATTTTGTTATGAAAATCGACTTTTTGGGACTTTGCCGATTTCGCAACTTTTTTCTCAGTTCAATATTACCGTGGCTATTTTTTCTTTTACAAAATTTTAGAACTCGAATAATGATTTCTTTTCTTTTATATTTGTCATGTCATGTATAATAATAAAACGTAATATTTGCATTTGAAAGCTTTTAATGGATATAAACAATGCAAACATTCTCGTGTTCATGATTGAGAAAGGCAAAATTGCACCGCTAGGTGGATTAAAACTCAGAACGCCGGCGTCGGCGGTAAAACATGATGATGAGTTATGTTCTACCATAGACCATGCGGTAGACTTGGGTGCAACGCCCAACTCCTACTTTGCAGAAGGCAAAGAATTCTTCACATTTCCTTTCGATCATGCCCATATGAGCCTGCCTAGTTCTAGTTTTCCGTTCTAAGTTTATAACTGATTCGCTCTAGAATACCTATCCGTCTTTCAATTTCATTTCTTTCGTTTCTCTTAGTCTCAAATTTGCCGAAAATAGCCAACAAAATCGATGCAGTAGAACCTTGCGGCAATTAAAACATAGTAACATATTACTTGAAGTCAGCGGCGTAGCCAGAAATTCGGTTTGGCGAAAATCGGACTTACTGTCCAAACGGCATAATTCCGAAATCGTAATTTTTTAAGTTTTAAAATTATGCAGAATTATTTTTTCAGAAAATACTAACAGAGTTCGTGTCTTTAGCGAATTTGTTGAGACTTTATGACATGAATATTAACCTGAATAAATTCACCATAAATACTTCTTGGAGATATAACGTCAAAATTATTTTATAAAATGATGTGCTGTTTAACGTTTGTAAAACTCATCGAAGATACTAAACCTCTAAAATTAGCGTTTTCAAAATGATGCTATCTTTACCTTAAATTACTGTTTTTGAACATTTGACCTATTCATATAATTGGTCATACAACAAAAATCAAATGCTCATCAAAATCGAGCAGAACCTGCTAGAGTCGAATGGAAAACGCCATTTTCTTAAATCATTCGGTGAGTGTTTTCCTCGTTATTAATCATATTACGTTTTCGTCTCAACTCGACGCATTCCCAAAATAAAAACCTGTTTTAATCCACCTATAGCGGTAAGCTTGAAATTAGTTGGTACCGCCACACGGTACTATCTTTGATTTTAGGCCTGAGTTTAGTCCGGCCTAAGACGTTAGTACCTGTCATTGCAGAAATGGCTGCATCCTGAAACCAAACGAAAACAGTGTAAAAGTCCGCCATGTTTCTCTTGCATACATCTCAATAATTTGAATCAACTTTTTGACCTTCATTTGCATTATCATGGCCCATGTTGCACACAAACCATATGAGGGCAAGTAAGCAAGTTTTATCCCGTACGAAAAACAGGTGTAATCGAATTTTAAATGCATTTTTTTAATATTCTTTATCGTCCTATATCTAGAAGGTGCTACACGCTCAGTTATATTGCAGGTTAGCAGAAGTCGAATCATTTTGAAGCAAACCGTCGAACGACATTTTATAATTGGATTCAGAGATGAAAATTGTTTTCGTTTGTTAGTTTACCTATGGCTATCAAAATGAGTGAAGTTTAATTTGCTCACAATTTTTTAGTTATATTAACAAGAGTAAAAGAAAAGAATATATAATCACAATTTCTACCCTTTTCTAGTTATATCTTTTCACAAGAAACACAATAAGCAATTGGAAGTTTATTTATATTTTTACTGCTTTCGAAGGAGCTCAAAACTAAGATTGAATAAAAAATTGTAAATGAAGCCATGGCATATAGCCTAAGTAACACTTTTAAATATGACGGCAAACAAGCTGCTACAAATATTCTCATTTTGATCGTTATTTAAATGTTATCGGAGCTTGCTTATATTGTTTCGTAATTTATACTTTTCTAGCATATCTTCAACGATTTGCATTTCCGCTGAAGTACAAATTTTGGCTTACTTCTTAATTATAAAAAAGCAAAAAGTTGAATACGGAAAAATCGTCTAAATCGTGTCGGAACTTAAGGGGGTTTGTGTAAAATATTATCGGCAGGTATTTTCGATACAAAGATTGTTTGTCTTTTCAGTCAGGCGCCACATCGAAAACTTGTTTTGCGGTATACACTATAACTCAAAATCTACTGGACCAAACCTAAGACAAGACGTGACGGCTTCTTGTTTTTCATTCGACATTCATCTTTCCGCAGATTTCCACCCTGCCGAAATCTTCCGAACAGTGTTGCTATTTTTGAAAATGAAAATGGATTTTAGTTAATTTATTTTATGCCTGCAATATTTTGTATCTTGAATCCATTATATTAATAAAGGGCACCGTTTTTCAATGTCATGGGTGTTTAGTAAGGTTTGATGAAACCATTTTCTGAAAAATTTTAGAGTCATTTATTCATTTTTACTCTTTTAACGATAATAATATCATTTGTCAAAAGTAATTACATTATTTTTCTATAAATATAGCAACACTGCCAAACATCATTTAGCTATCCCAGCAGTAACATTGCGTACGGTGCAAAAAGTCAGAATCAACCAATCAGGAGCTGGAACATTCTGACGTAAAATTGGAACAAAAACGACTCTATTGTCATGTCTTGTCTTAGGACCAAACGTTGAGACATTTGCACAGTTGTTTTTCACAGCATTTCACAAGTAATTAAGGGAGTTTTTATTTTTTGGTCGATTTTCGATTTTTTCGTAGCACTTTAAAATCAAAGTCCGATTATTGCTAAAACAACGAGTAACATGTTATTGTAAAATAATAATATTAAGCAGTTTGCAAAAAGCTCTTGTAGCCTGGGCAATGATGTGAAGAAGAAAAACTGTGCAAAATTCAAAACAATTGGTCCAAGAAATTTTGAGATATGATTTACACCGGATTTCGTCGAGATCGTGAAGATAGACAGTGAATCTCCAGTATCAGATTCAATTTGTAAATTTATAATGGTCAATTCATTATCAGACAGATCGCAGACTATAGGAAGTAACTAATTGTAATTTTTTTTAATTAAAATTACTGGACTTTTCGTATTTCAGGCTTGATTGGGTAATCGTGCTGATAATTTGGATTACTTCATTTTCAGCAAAGTAGGTCTTCCATATGTATGGTTAGTAGAGAAGGTGGGTAGGATGGTATAATAAGCCCCACCAGGCCAAAATGTCAGATTTCTATTCCTTGGACGACTGATACAAATATTTCAAAAGATTTATGACATTTTCGACGTTTTTTCACTGAAAAGCCATTCCGCGTAAAATTAAAATATCGACAAAATCCTACGTACGTCGCTATTGACATAAGGAATCAGAAAAAAAAACTTTAGTTTTTGGCACTAGGTTAAAAATCACGGCCGTGGACCCCTTTTAAAAAAGCGCGCATAAGGTAAAAAAGCTGCAGAGCCGCCATCTTGTGATGAAATTGCTCGAAAAAATTATTTTGTTTGATTCAATACTTATTTTATAAATCAGGCAGCTGACCCAATAGTTGCGATAGCAGGTATAGTTGTGATAGTGATGAAAATTGGTTGTTTTTGATCATTTAAATAACATTAAGGGAAAAAATAGCAGTTTATAAATTTCATATTTCTAATATTACTTACACTACTACAAGAATTTGTGCTGTAATAGTATCAAATACCTGCATAAAATGCTTTTTCTTTGCGGACTACATAACGACGGTAGCGCGCTAACCATTTCGCTAGCAGGAGTAGTTTTTTTTTCTATGCGTATAACTAAGTGAAAACTAAACCGATCGTGTATATTTTTACATATACTTTCTACTAAGAAGTTAAACCGTTCTTTCCAATATAAAACGTTATTGTTTTGACTATTCTTTCGCATAAAAACGTGTATTACAACTATTGGGCCAGGGTAACCTAACATGTCGGTATAGTTGTAATAGTAGAGCCAGTTGTTTTTCTAAGTCCATAACTAAGTGAAAACATAACCCACCATGCATATTTTTACATATGCATTCTAATACTAAGTTAAACTGTACTTTTCAATATCAAAAGGTATAGTTTAGGCTATTTTTTCGCATAAAACGTGTATTGCAACTATTGGGCCCATAGGTCTGGCATGTCGGTATAGTTGTAATAGTAATAGCTTTATTTTTCTAACTGCAAAGCCAAGTAAAAACAAAACGCAACATGAATATTTATACATATGCATAAAAATAAGTTAAACTGCAGTTTCCAGTATCAAAAAATAGCTTTGGCTATTTGTTCTCATTAGAGCTTCCATCCCGGGAAATTATTTCCCGGGAATCCCGGGATTTTTGGATTTCCCGGGATTCCCATTTCCCGGGAAATTGTGTTTTCCCATTCCCGGGATTCGGGAATCCCGGGAAAAAAGATTTTTAATTTATTCCAAAAGGCTTAGGTTCTGGGAAAGAAATTCTGTAGGAAATATTTTTACCGGCAAACATTTGGAGTGAGTAGATTATAGCGTTAGTGACGCGCGGTACTTTCTTAAAAAAATAAATGTAACATAAATGAGTGTATGTTACAAAACTTGGGATGGTTTTAAGTGATATCATGCTTAACGCAAACGCTTTTTAAAATAAGGAATGTTTCTAGAACGTCTGCAGAAATATTTGGTCAGTTCATCGAATGCATATTTCGTCTAATTTGTTACACCGTAGGTGTAATATCTGCAAATTTTTGAATGTATGAAAAGCAATACATAGCGCTGTATCTGTGCAACATCATGCGCATCCACACTCTTTGAATGTCGCTTTCAAGGATGTAGAAAGGATTTTTGAAGGGATAAGATCAAATAATCCAGATACTCACCCGTAACAAGAAATCGATGGTGGGCTTCGTCCATCACTGTACAGTTCGTCCATTATCTACTTGATTTTGATTCACACTTAATTCGAAATGATGCTGATCTTTCTGTGATGGAAATGGATTCCATATATCACATTTTCTCATTTGATCGGAAATAACTGCCCACTACCCTGAAGCAGCTCGATCTTTTCATTCAAGATTATTAAAGAAGGTGCTTTGCATTAAATTGATTACATTCCATCGTATCAGAACAACGAATTCCAATTTTGGACAGTAAGGCGAATGACCTTAAGGTTAAAACCTATAATCTAAATAAAACAAAGGTTATACTTATAGCCAAGAACAATCATCAAAAGAAGTTGATGTTGCGTAAACTTATTGACAAGTTATCGAATGATTGAATGATGTGTAGGCCACCAAATCGCCATTATCTGGCAACTGCCTTTAGGACAGATATACATGCAATCAAACGGGTTTGAAAACTTTTCGATTTATTCTTTTGTTTTCAAGAAAATCATTCACTTTTCTAATTTTCTTCTGTATTCCCGGGATCCCGGGATTTCCCGGGAAATCTATTATTTATTTCCCGAATCCCGGGAAGCTGAAAACCGTCGGGAAATGGAAGCTCTAGTTCTCATATAAACGTATAGCACGACTATTGGGTCAAATCAGCTTGCCATGTTGGTATAGTTGCGTTACCTGTTGCATTAGTTGTACTACCATTTCCGTTCATCCCAAACTGGTACGGATAGATGTTTTCTTTTTTGTTTCCACTGCTGCTCACATACTCTTATTCTAGTTCACTTTTTAATCGCCTGCTCTCTCAGTTCAGCTACCACTGATATGAGAGTTGTGTTTATTTCTATTCTCTACATACATAGTTTGGGAATATGTAACATCTTTTTTCCATTCAATAGGGGTCGTTTTAACGAGGTTGACAACTTCAAAGTGACAATAATTTACGAAAATTAAGTTCAATGGAAAAATAGAAATAAGTACACAAGTAGCCAGTTGTTAAATTGATTATTCGTAATTGTCCTCGTTTATTTTTTTGAATTCATCCGGTTCATTTTCACAGAGTCTAAAAGTAGATAGGTTCCTGAATCCAAAACAGCTAAAAGAGTCAACATGGATTAGAAAATGCCGCAGTTATGAGCATTTCAGTTTTTGGGTACCCGGGTGTCCTTGTCGGCCTGTTACGGGGTAAAAAATTTAGAAGCCCTTGCTCAAGCCCCCGTTTTCCACATCATCAATTTTATTCCCCAAAACGCTAAGCTTGGGGATGTTCTAAGATGTCACTAAACACCAATCCCCAGCTTGGAGAAGAACACTTGAATTTTATGGATTGAAATATGAAAAGATACACGGGTATCCTGTCGAACACATTACTGTAAAACCAAAAAACTGAAAATACATTAATAATTGTTTATGCTATTTATACTATTATACTATTAGAATTCGATAATGTTTAATGTTCGAATCATTATATTCGTTAAAATGGTACGAAATAACCCATGTGGATGAGCGAAAACAAATATTACAACTATAGGAACATAGACTTCCAACTATAGGAACACTATCACAACTATTGGGTCTTACACAGCGTTTCCTTTTTTAAACATTTTGCAAAAAGTAGAGGTTTAACTTACATGTATGGATTTTTTTTAGTTGTAGAATTGAAAAATCTTTCAAATAAATACAAATACATGGCATATATATGTAAATTTGAGTTAGTTTGCTTTTAAAATAGCTTAGGCGTTGGCATAGTTCATCCACTATTGGGTCATCGCCCCTCCCGTTCAACAAGCTGTCGATTGACCTTTTTATTGAGCAATAAAAAATTCTCGAAATAAGCCTATTTTTTCGTGCTCTACAGTGGTGTAACCCCTTAAGCTAAATCAAGAATTTCAGAATTGTTTTAAAAACATAAATACATAGACTAATAAATGGCATAAACAGTGAATTTTAAATTAACTTCACTGTACAGTTTTTTAACATTGCCGTGTATTGCTGACCAGAACGCAGCAATGCAAATGGCAGCATCATGTTACCGGAAGAAGACAAAAATATGCAAAAATTTGTCATGCTTCTCTTGCATACATTTCGTTATTTTCAATCCTCTCTTCGGCTTTCTTTTGGATAAATATGGGTCTCTTTGCTCGCAATAAAGATGTCAATAAATAAGCCAGTTTATCAGGTAGGAAAGACAAGCACTGACGAACTACACTGATAAAATAAAGCACTAATTAATGCATTTTCAATAAAAGTGGAATAACCCATTAACTGGGTAAAGAGTCCGTACCCATAAATGAATACAGATCTTGTACGTCAACCTGGGTATGTTTTACCCATTATTTTTCGCAAAACTTTTACAATAAAATGCGTAAAAAATACCCATTCATGAAAATCGCGCCAGAATGAAAAATACTGCCAATAGAATTATTTCTAAATTAAAAAAAACAAATTAACATTCATTTAACATTATTGTCTCTTTAACTGCTTAACAAAATAAAATCGCCAACTTGATATATTTTTGATGGTTGGATCTTTTGGCTGCTCTAAAAATGCCGAACTGGCACATATTTGCAACATCCTCAGTAGTCTAAACAGCCATTGTTTTATGAGCGTTGCCGAAATGTTCCGTTTCCGCCACGGATTCACGGATATTTTGCAGGTTCCGCTACGAACCTTAGTTTGCAGGATAACTCGCTTAAAATAATGCTTAATGATTTTTCACTCATTATTAAGATTAAAATGTCAATGGACATTACCTCATCGAGTAGTTGTGAAATGGATAAAAAGCACTCATTGTTAGTAGCAAAAAATACCCATTTTTGACAGCTCGAATAATTTCCGAAAATGGGCAATTTGAATACAATGGGTAAAGTTTTTTTACCGTGTATATTTATCCGCATTACACAAAAAACTTGCATTTCCTAGCAGTAGGTAATCTTAAATCTGCGCATCCTACTTCCTCCAACGAAAAAGAGGGAGTCCAAATTAACCCAAAAATAATGAGATATTCCCCAAAGCCGACTAAACTTCATCCCATTAATTTTGAGTAAAAAAACAATCATTCCTTCTCCATTGTTTTCCGGCCGTGAAATAAGGACAGCAAATTAAAATTACCTACTGGTAGGTAATATATTTTAAGTGTGTAACTGCTATGAACTGTGTTTATCCAGTAACGGTTTGTCCGGATTTTTTTTTCAAAGAGAATTTTGACAGTTGGCTTTTAACCCGTAATCATATGTTTGTCGAGAAATAACTATCATGGCACCAGTTACAACCACCACCTCTAACTCGACGAGCGCCTATTCAAACTGAATAAAACATGCATATGTATACCAATTTATTTTCTTTTGTGCATTTAATATTATGTCACTACAAAGTGCTGTACATCATCAACTTTCAACTATCCAACACGTTAAAGTTCTAAGTTCAAAAACATATCGGCTACAATTTGGTATAGAACGAGACATTTGACGAAGAAAAGCTATATTACTGCACGAAAATATCGGAAAGAAAAACATTTCACCATGTTGTCTAATTTACTCATTTTCTTTGACTTGAATTTGTTGTTTTTTAACATTGACGTGTAACGCAGATCAGAACGCAGCCATATAAATGACAGCATCGTTTGATTAAAGCTTACCAAATATTTTAGGCCGGTTTAAAAGTTAGTCCGGTTTAAAAACTGTTGGTACGGCTTTGTGCTTACGGCTACTAGTGGTGCAATTGTGCTTTTCTCATTTGTCCAGACTACGATTCCATGGCTAGTGTAAGGATACGGAATAGAGTAACTTGCAGTATTCAGAACGCTGAAAGACTATATTTGGAGCAAACGGTTGGAAATAATATAAGCACGCGGACGTTTTGGCAAAAAATTAGGCAATTGGGGATTAGCCAAAATATATCCAATGATATTGATAATTATTCAGCGAATGAAATAAATTATTATTCTACAAATTCATTTTCACAGACTCAAATTACAGAATCTGATACGCCAATTGTTCGTGATGAGGGCAATTTGTTCTTTTCCAACGAAATTCAGGAGCATGAAGTAGTTAATACGATTTACAGCATTAGCTCAAACGCAGTCGGACTTGATCATATTCCTCTCAGATTTATTAAAAGTATTTTACCGATTCTTCTACAACCAATAACCTATTTATTCAATTGCTTAATCAGGTCTAATATTTTTCATCAAGCTGGAAATTTTCGAAGATTCTTCCCATTCGAAAGAAAAGCAGTCCGGACAACTTATCAAATTTCAGACCTATATCAATTCTTCCAGCCTTATCCAAAGTATTCGAGAGGATAGTCGAAAATCAGATAAACATATTTTTAAACAGTAAAAATCTAATCTCGCCATACCAATGGGGTTTTAGATCTGGATTGAGTACAAAGACAGCTATGCTCAAAATTATAGATGATAGTGGTGCTTTAATAGATAAAGGTGGCACTGTAATCATGTTATTGCTAGACTACTCCAAAGCTTTTGATACAGTGAACCACAAGAACCTATGCAAGAAATTGAGATCGCATTTCAATTTTGCATTGAGTGCCACTTGCTTAATCCACTAATATCTCACAAACAGACAACAAGCAGTTTTCCACAATAATACCTTATCAAATGTTTTGCCGATTTTGTCTGGTGTTCCACAAGGTTCTGTACTTGGACCGATACTTTTTTCTCTTTACATAAATGATTTGCCAAATGTACTTAAATATTCTTCTATACATATGTTCGCCGATGATATTCAATAATATTTTAAATGCAACAGTTTATCAACAACTCAAATAACAGTAATGCTGAATAAAGAAATAGCTAGAATACTTGAATGGTCAAAAGAAAACGGTTTGAAACTAAATGCTTCTAAAACTACTGGTTTATCTATTTCTCTATCCAATAAGAACTTCGATCAATCGCGATTGAACCTTTTTATTGGACAGGATCGAATTCGGTTTATTGATGAAGCGGTGAGTCTAGGAATCACGATACAGTCTATTCTCATGGGATAGGCATCTGCTAAACCAATGCGGAAAAATGTATGCAGCCCTGGGATCACTTCGCCCATGGGCTACATATCTCAGTACGGGTTGTAAGCTTAGGCTGTTTAAGTTATTTATATTCCCGCATTTAAGCTCAATGGATTTCCTCCTCTTAACTGCGTTGGCTGCTGTACTTAATAGGATTAAAGTCGCACTAAATTCGCGTGTGCGTTTTGTTTATAGTCTGAATCGGTATAGTAGTGTCACTCATCTTCAAAAAAACCTGATCGGTTGCACAGTTCAAAACTTTTCCAAAGCAAGATCTTGCATCATCCTTCAAAGAATAATAAAAACAAGGAAGCCACAGTATTTATACACCAAACTTCATCCATTTAGGAGTCAACGAAATAATAAATTTGTGATTCCCATATGGTAAATTCTTTTTTGTTCGAGGAATAGTTTACTGGAACGAGCTACCAGCAAGTATCCTTCAAATCCAAAATTGTGTAGCATTTAAAAATAAATGTCTTGAGTATTTTTGTTGAAGTCATTTTCTTGTCATTGTTAATATTTGTAAGTTTTTATTCTTTCTTTTGTTTTGTATTCGCGACGCACTTGTACTTTAGAAAATATCACTGTAACGTCAAAAAGATCTTATCTTATGTTACTTGTGAAATATAATAATAATAATAATAATAATAATAATATGTTCAATACAATGGAGGAATTCCAAGGGGAAGTGGCCGACCATAAAAATCCACCATCTCCGATTTTAACAAAAATTTGCAGCTATGTTTGGTTTATGAGTCTCCATGACTTCCACAGGTTATTAGACCATTTTGACTAAAGAGTTTTTTTTAAAAGGGCATATGTGTTTTAGCATGCACAATGAACAAACAATAATAATACGAAAACCATAATTTGTTCAGCAAAACTATTCGAGAATGAGTTGCAGGGCATTCATTAATCTTTGTAAAAAAATATACGCTGAAAAAAAAATTGTGCCGATTTTCAAAAAAATTATAATTTATATTAAAAATTGGAATTAAAAAAAACCCATTTTTTTTATTTTTGCCAACGAAAACCTAAATAAAAAAGAAATATTTTAAGTCTAATTTTATGATGGAGAAGTTATCAATAAAAAGTTTTTCTAACAACAAATTTGTACATGTTTTTCAATTCTATACTATGTTACAGACAAAAATATATTTTTTTTATAGAATGTGATTCGCAATGTCATTTCGAATCAAAATGTTCTTTATAAAAATCTTCGAAAATGTAGTCGTTTTCCAGATATTTTAAATTTTGTTTAGACAAAAAGTAATAATTCGTTAAATTACGCCCTTTTCATAAGTTATTCGCGTTTCTCCATCAACAATCGTACGATTTTCATAATAGTCATGATAAGTTCTACAACTTACCTTGTGACACCAAGATGATAAGAGGATAATGTTGCAAGTTATAGGTCCGATTTATAAAATCACTATCGGTCATTTTTTATACTAAAATTTATTTCTTCCTATTATATACAATTCCTATCTTCTATATACACCTTAACACTTTGTTCGTTTATATATGCTAAAAATACTTGGTGTTTCGTCATTCGAAAACAGTTTCGCGGCAATTTTATTTTCTGAAATAGGAACAAAAGAGTGATATTTCTGTGTACCTGGAATCATTTTTGCCTTCTGATACAGGCTACTCCATTCAGCTGCTCCCTGTTCGTATTCTTCTTGTGATACATAACAAAACGAAATTTTTGTTAATTGTTCATTATTTTGCTGGTTAGCCCATTTATATAACTCTTCTGCACTTGTGATTGGATGTTCGTGTGCTATTGCTAAGCTCGCATTTCTTGCCATTCGTTTCAATGTCCCGCCAATTGCGTCACAGGGTCCTTTTCCATGAGAAGTTGCAAAAAAGTGCCACTCAGCATCAATGTTATAATTAGTTTTATGTTTACAAAGACTAGCAAAAAAAATTCTATTTTTGTATTGAGAAGCAGCTCCATCAGACATAAATATAGCCTTCTTTAATTGCATTTTTGGTTTTAGAAAAGTTAGTAACTTTGAAATGAATACCTGCACCGCGATTGTATCATGTTTTAGAACTTCGGATATTATTACAAAACTTAATTTTTTTATTATTCCAGAGTCCATATAATAAATAACAAACGGATGAATTGTAGCTTGATCATTGTTCCAATAACTACTCTGAAAGGATCCTGCAAACCAAATGAATAATTCTCAGAAAAATCACAAATTACTAAAACTTCGCCTATTTTTAAAGACGATTTTGATTCATTTAAAAAAATAGACTGTTGATTTTTTATATAATCATGAGTTATCAATTTTTCCAACTTCTCACCAAAATATGTTACAAACTCATCAACTGGTTTGACGAGTGTTTCTAGATTACATCTATCGGTAGCAACCCATTGTTCGAAAGTTATTTCTCCAACACAACGTTCCTCCAATTCTTCCGAAAAATTGTGTTCAAACATTGAAAGATTTGGACAGCGGTCACATTCACGAAGATAACAATCTTTTGATATTGACGATGCACTACACAACATTTTTTCGAAATACAACTTGTAATCTTTTTCGAAAGAAATTTTTTGTAGACTATGGAGCATTAAAATAATATTCTCGTGAATCGTACAAACACAAATGTTATGAGAACCTGAACTTCCTAATAGCTTGCAATTCTTCGGTCTCAATGATGCAAATGAACTAAATCCAATAGTAAATTCACTAATTTCCTTAAACCTATTAAAAGCTTTTTTCAATGAACAAATTAACAGACGTTTTTGTACATGTTGACGCTTACCATCCTTTTTCACAGAAACATAGTCGTTTAGCCCAGGCATGGCTCTGCTAATCTGGTCGCTATCATAGAACTCCACCGTGTTTTTTGTTTGTGAATCCAAAGTATGAACCATCTTTTCGTTGGTGTTGTTCTTGTTGTTGTGATGTTTTCCTTCTGCTAACAACCTAGCTTGCGATACAATGTGTTTGTTTGCATGAAATTCATCCATTATCTTTTGATTTGACCAAGATTTTGGTAAAATAGACAATAACCTCACTTGATCGTTTCTTGAACATCCTGAATCTGCAAAACTCTCTTTCAGTTGAGAAAGGTCAGAAAGGTTTCAAGGTCAGCAGCTTTCGTTTTTAACCCTTAAATGCGCAATATTGTTTTAAAACAACATTGCGAAAACCATCTCAAAATTATCATAGTAACGTATTAAAACTGTCAGACAATTTTCAGAAAATTTGAAAAAAATTGCTTTGCGCCTTTAAGGGTTAATAACTCCAGCTCATCATTTTCTACATTAAACCCGAAAAAATGTTTTCGTATTCCATGTGAAATATTCGAATATTTACTATTGGAATAATTGACTTGTTGAAGCTTGTTTATTGCTATTAT
Organism: Topomyia yanbarensis; assembly: GCF_030247195.1. NCBI lineage: Eukaryota > Metazoa > Arthropoda > Insecta > Diptera > Culicidae > Topomyia > Topomyia yanbarensis. Next base: position 228,490,652 of record NC_080671.1, read on the forward strand.
TATTATTATTATTATTATATTGTCTTCGAATTAATGAATTTTCGTGCAGACTGAAATACTATACTAACTTAAACCTATTTTCACTTTGAACATTTCTCTACTTAAGTTAAAGTCGAAATGATAAAAAACGCTATTGAAGAGCTGACAGCAAACATCCACCGGGTTATTCTGGCCGTACTGTGTGCGATGAGTAGAGCGCCGAAAGAAGTCCATTCTCCGCAGAGACCTACCAGGAACGTTGAAGTCCAGCTTAGCGAGAAGCAGAGGGCAGTCAATGTTGTCAGCGAGAAGATCGAACACAAAAAGTCGCTGCAGAAAAACTCTCCTGTTTCGTAGCGTAGGCAGGTTGATAAGAGCACAACGATGCTCATACGGTGGTAGTTCAAATCGATTTCGCCAGGGAAACCGTCGAAGGGCATACCGGACGAAGCTCTTTTGCACCCGTTCTATGCGATTAATGTGTACGGTGTGATACGGGGCCCAAACGATAACTCCATACTCTAGAATGCTGCGTACCAGACTGATGTACAGTGCCTTCAGGCAGTAGACGTCGTTGAAATCTTGGGTGTTCGTTTGATGAGTCCTAGTACTGCAAAGGCTTTAGCAGTAACTGCATTGAAGTGTTCGATGAAACGTAGCTTACGGTCAAGTATAACACCAAGGTCCTTGATTGATGAAACTCGTTTTACTGGGGCAGCGCTCACTGCATACTCAAACGTAATTGGCGAGAGTATTCGTGTGAATGTGATTATGTTGCATTTTTGAATGTTTATGGTCATTCCGTTTCTATCACACCAACTCATGATCCTATCTATGTCCATCTGAAGTGCACAACAATCTACCAGAGTTGTTATGATGCGATAAATTTTCAGATCATCTGCGTACATCACCTTACACGATGTCAATTCGCTGCAAATGTCATTCACAAAGAGCACGAAGAGAAGAGGTCCAAGGTGACTCCCTTGAGGTACACCCGATGTGATGTCGAATGGGTCTGAAAGTACGGTTCCAAGTCGCACAGATGCACTGCGGTTTGTAAGGTACGAGAAGATCCAATTGGTCAGCCAGTCCGGAAGTCCGATTCGCCTCAACTTTTCAACAGCTAGCTGATGAGGAAGGCGATCGAAGGCTTTGGAAAAATCTACATACACTGCATCAATTTGTTGTCGTTTCTCTAATTTATCAATCAGCGTTGACACATAGCTCATTAAGTTCGTCGTTGTTGAGCGCTTTCTAACAAACCCATGCTGATCTGTAGTGATGATGTGTTTAACTGCAGGGTAGAGAATATCTAACAGCATACTTTCAAAAACTTTTGGGAGGCAGCTCAGGATTGAAATTCCTCTGTAATTTATGACGTCATGGACGTTACCGGCTTTATGAATTGGTGTTATTAAAGCCTCCTTCCACTTGGCGGGAAAAATACTTTCACCGAGAGAGCGATTGAAAAGCATGGATATCGGTACAGCTAACGATGAAGAGCATTCCTTGACGAAACATGGTAGTATTCCGTCCGATCCTGGTCCCTTTGAACCGTCAACACCACGTAGATTGGTGTACACTTCGCGTTCGGTGAAAGATGTTACAGGCAAATTCAAGGAGAACGTCGGCAGACTACTCAGGTACGATTCAGACAAAGGTGGTGGATTATTACTTAGCACACTTTGAAAGAAAGACGAGAATAGATTTGCTGACTCTGCAGGTGTCGTTGAGGTCCTGTCACGGTAGTTCACGTTTTCAGGAAAACCACGGGTGGATGTTTTGTCCCGCAAATAAGCCCAAAATTGCTTCGGCTCGTCCTTCATGTTACTCTCAAGTCGTGAAATGTATGATCGAAAGCAAGATGCATTCAATGATTGAAATTGTCGCTCTAAATCTCGCACAAACGATTTATCATCTTCACCTCTTTTCCGGAAAAATCGTTTACGAGCCTTCCTTAACCGATTTCGCAGATTGCGCAGCTCATCGTTCCACCAGGGGCGTTTATTTGTGCAACGGCGCTTTCGTCTTCTCAGAGGCACGTGTTGTTGAAAAATTAAGTCCAATTCGCGATAAAACCTGTCCACAGCCTCGTCGAGCGTACCCAGTGATAATATTTCAATCCAATTGATGTTTGAGATTCTCGCATTTAGCTCGTCATAATCGCATTGATTGAAATCATACCACACATCTACATCGTCAATCACTGGTGAACCGTAAAGAGTCTCAATGGTCAAAACAAACGGATGATGATGACGATCCAATTTCATTAGCGGTACGGGTGGTTCTATGACTTCAATATCACTGGCACTACTTACAAAGGCTAAATCAAGTAATCTTCCATTGTCATTCGTCAGGTAGTTTACTTGTTGTAAACCAGAAGCGATCATAGTTTCGACTAACAACAGCTCGTGCTCAGAGGATGCATTATTAGGGATAAAGCATCCGATTTCGTCATCAAAACTCCAGCGTAGCAACGGTAAATTATAATCACCGAGAACAACAACCCTAGTGCGATCATCAATGTGCTTAAGCAGCTTATCCACACAGGCGGCATGCTGCTCATATAAAGCGAGCTCGGAGTTTGGTGGTAGGTAAATCACACAAATAACGATAGCTACAATATTGCTTCTATTGTTTTTCTTTATGCCTATCAAAACACCACCACCACGGCTATGCCGGCTTGTGGAAGAATTTCGATCACAACGATATATTGCATACTCATCGGTCAGCTCAGTATTAAGTATATTGTCGTTGAGCCATGTTTCGGTAAACACCACAACGTCATAATCAGTAGTCGAAAGGGCTCCGAAGAGTTGCCGGGTCTTTGACCGGAGACCTCTTGTGTTCTGATAAAAGATTGTGAATGGGCGTTTTGTTTCGTTATCGGTAGTCGGGTCGAATTCAGAGCTCTGTGATTTTAATTGCGAGTGTACCGTCTGATTAGTGTTAGCCATTGGCGAGATACATGCAGTGAGCGGGGTAGTGCTGATTGTTGTTGTTATTTCATATCTGCTGTTGTGATTGAAACCGAAACGTAGATCGCGTGTGAAAATCAAACTCACGGAAGATTATTCCCTTCTGCCAGGAGGATTTTAACAGGGAGACCGTTTTCAGCTGTAATCCAACTCCGACTTTGAACGACACGAAGGAAAGTTCTTCAAGATTTTTGCCGTTGGGAACTAACTTAGGGACGTCAACAGTCTCGCTGGTGTTGAGGTTTTGCTGCACTAAATTTCGTATGTCTTCCTCTGTAGCCTTCGGGTCAAAACCAGACAGGTAAAGCCAAAATAATTCTTCGCCTGATTTTTTTACTGCCAGTGGAATTTTCACGTTGGAATCGATGTCTTTGGTGCCTTCATTAACGTTAGGAGAGGACTGATCACAATCGCCCTCCAAGCGGGGACGTTTTCGGGAGCTGCTGGAGCTACCCTTACGGCCGATTTTTTCGTTTAGCACGGCTGGAATGTGCTGCAAAATTTTATTTATTTTCGCGCTATTCTGCTCCATCTCATTCCTAAGCTCCAACAGTGCCTTATTGTGTTCCACACTAATGGCGTCCATGGCATTGTTGGTTGATGAGATGGTTTGCCGGAAAGTAGCATTTTGCATCATTTTCGAACAGGCATTGCACATCCAGAATAGGTTGGAAGATTTTGCGATTGAATCACGTAAGACAGTAGATTGTTTTACACACTTTAGATGGAATGAAGATGTACAAAATCCGCTGCATACGATTTCATCTGCTTTATCCAATTCGCAAGTGCAAGCAAAACAAACCGAAGAGGCATCCATTGTTTGAACTTACTCAGGAAAAAGCAGAAATATATTTTCGTTGAATTCGTTTAATTTGCGGCTCGGGATAAGTGTACTCCAGATGTGACGGACGTAGTACAGGTTGAGGCGTAGGATTAAAACGTCGAAAGTAGTGAAACAGGTTTAAAACACAGAAAAACACTGATTAGAACACGGGTAAGTTACACAATCAACAATATTATTTACCTTGAACGTCAAGAACGGTTGGTGAAACGTTGATTCCCAGGACACCTTTATTGAATATTTCAATGTTATGTATTCTGAAATAATCCTGCACATCGCTTTCTTGAGTAGATGCTGAGAAGATTGATGTAACCGATGATATGTCTACTGGATCATATCCTGAAGGTGATGATTGTGGTTCTGTAGTGTAGATGCTGTGGATTTTAAAATTTCAATAATTTTTTACGTTACTTTGCGAAGCTTCGATGAACACCGTTTACTAGGAAATGGCTTACAACACCTTAGTTTATTGATATCCATAATAATTTGCTCTTGTTGACACCAAAACACCGTACTGACTAAGTCTCTTTAATGTGTTAACCTATTTCAATGTAAAATATAGGTAAGTTTTAATACATGGTTCATACAGGTATCAACTATTTTGCTTCAGAAAACATTGGCAGGTAAAATCTATGTCTTCCTATGGTTTCTCCAGAATAAAGAGTAATTCTCAAATGTGCGACTTAAATAACGTACAAATTGAACTATTATCCGAATATTATCAGCTTGGCGCTGAAAACAACATTTTTAGAGAATTCAATTTCTATGTAGTCAAATAATTTGGTTATTATTTTCCTGTAGTTTTTTAATGATTCGTTATACCGTCATGGTGTAAAGAGGAAAGTTGTAGAATGTATTATGACTATTTTGAAAATCGTACGATTCTTGATGGAGAAACACGAATAACTTATGAAAAGGGCGTAATTTAACGAATTATTACTTTTTGTCGAAAAAAACTTTAAAATATCTTGAAAACGACTACATTTTCAAAGATTTCTGTCAAGAGCATTTTCATTTGAAGTGACATTTTGAATAACAATCGATAAAAAAATATATTTTTGTCTGTAAAATAGTACAGAATTGAAAAACATGTACAAAGTTATTGTTAGAAAAACTTTTTTATTGATAACTTCTCCAACCTGAAATTAGACTTAAAATATTTCTTTTTTATTTAGGTTTTCACTGGCAAAATAAAAAATTAAAAAAATGGTTTTTTTTTTAATTTCAATTTGTAATATAAATTATAAATTTTTTGAAAATCGGTTCATTTTTTTTGAAACTTCACTTGAAACCAGCGGCGGACCATGGAGAAAGATCCGGGAGGTCCGGGCCCTGCCGAAAATTTTAAACTTGTTAAGAAATTTTAAACTAGTTTTAATTTTAAAGTAGCAACCCCTCACTGCATACTCTCTCCGGGCCGGGATGCTTGACGATTTTTAGAGTGGTTGCATAACATTATATAGAAAGGCAAAAATGTGCCAAAGACCAAAAAAATCAATTCATGACAAATTTTTTTTTTCGAGTTAACATCAAATCTCAATGTTTCAAGCATTTTAAAGTAATTTGGCACCAAAAATACAAATTTGATTTTGAAATTTTCCCCTACTCCCCCCTCTGAGAAGTTTTCATTTCAGTTTATATGGGAATTTGCTGTGTGATCACACTCTTCGACCCGGAACCAGAAGTCCAATTAACAAAAAATTGAATAGCAGCCGATGGGAAGGTTGTATCTTTCATTTGAGACTAAGTTTGTGCAAATCGGTCCAGCCATCTCTGAGCATCAGAGGTGACATTTTTTCCACGTACACACATACACATACATACATACATACATACACACACAGACATTTTCCATTCTCGACGAACTGAGTAGAATGGCATACGATACTCGGCCCTCCGGGCCGGAATTAGATTGCCTATTTTTAGAGAAAATGAAAACGGCATAAACATTTTTAGAAAATGTTGAAAGTTATGCAATTTTTTGTGAGCATTTCTTTTTTTTATAGACATTAAATCAATTTTAACTTCGCTTCCTATTAAATAAAAACCCTTATTACGGTACATCTCTTCAAAAGCGAGCTCAATACGAAAGGAAATCTGAGGATTATGATTGATTTCAGAACTCTGGAATTTTCTATTGGAATGTTTTCTGGCAGTTATTTGATATTGATGTTATTAGACAACTGTGAAATCAGGACCAATAGATCAGTTACATATCAGGACCCCATTCCGATAATTTTTCAAAAGTCCTCATGCTGTTTACAACAACAGGTTATCAATGTACGGATCAGACAATTCTTATTGTAATATTGAATTAAATCAGTCAGCATCAATAAACTTTTAACTTCAATCCAATACTTTTTGCCTTTCTCAATAGAAAGGTATTGCAATTGCTCTGAAAACCGAATTTTTAACGGAGGCCCGGAGGGCCGAGTGACGTATACCTGGCAGGCGAAACACATATATTTGCCTCTGTGTACTTCCCCCCAAATAATGCCTGATACATTTGAAAAGTTTTTTCTTATTGCCGAAGACATTATAACCAGGCTCCCCCCAGAGGTAAAAGTTCATATTTATGGTGACTTCAATCAACGAAGCATTGACTTCTTTCCAGACACTGAAAATGAAAGCATCCTACTTCCAGTCGTTGGGGATAACGAAACTCTGCAGGCCATATTTGACAAAACTGCAAGTTTAGGACTTAACCAAATTAATCATGTTAGAAATCAGCAAAACTGTTATTTAGATTTATTATTCACAAACATTCTTGAAGACTTCTGTGTCACCGAATCATTAACTCCACTATGGAAAAATGAAGCATGTACATGATAACAAAAGACCCGATGACTGCGAGTACGAGGAGGCCTTTCAATTTCAATTGGCAAATTTTGACAACATAAAACAAAGACTAAGCAGTATAGATTGGCAAACGTTGTTTAGAAATGAAGCAAGTATCGAAAATTCAGTAGACGTCTTTTACACAAAATTGTTTGATATAATAGTTGAACAAGTACCACTGAAAAAAATTAGGCGACAAGGCGATACAAAATATCCAGTTTGGTATAACGAGCAAATTAAAAATTTAAAAAATTGTAAACAAAAGGCCCACAAAAAGTATAAAAAAATCAGAAATGAAAGGAACTTATTTAACTATTTGGACATTTGCGATCAACTAAACCTATCCATTAATATAGCATTTGAAGAGTATAACTCAAAAACCGAACTTCAAATAAAATCTTACCCAAAAAATTTCTTTAATCATGTTAAAAATAATTTAAAATCGGAAAACTTCCCTTCAAAAATGAAGCTTAAAGAAAATGTCGGTGTCAACTCGGAACAAATCTGTAATCTTTCCGCAACCTTCTTTCAAGACATCTATACCACATTTTCTGAAGAAGATCGTGATCGCGAATATTTCGGTTTCTTCCCAGAATTCACCACGGACATTGGCGTCAATCATGTCAGTGTGCAAGATATTATGGAGGCTCTAAACAAACTAGATGCCTCAAAAGGTTCTGGACCTGATGGGATTCCACCCGTATTTATGAAAAACTTAGCGTTGGAACTCACAGCTCCTCTGTTTTGGCTTTTTAACACTTCGCTTGAATCTGGCATTTTCCCCAATTTATGGAAAAGCTCGTACCTGGTACCCATTTTTAAAAGTGGCAAAAAATCTGACATATGTAACTACCGTGGAATTGCCATTATGTCATGTATGCCTAAACTCTTTGAAGCAATCGTTAACGAAAAACTATTCAATCAAATCAAAAACAGAATTACTAACATGCAGCATGAGTTCTTCAAAGGACGTTCAACTAATACAAATTTACTAGAATTCGTCAACTACTCATTGATTGCAATGGAGAATGGAAACTACATTGAAGCTCTTTACACAGACTTTAGCAAGGCATTTGATCGTATCGACATACCCTTGCTATTATTCAAACTGGAAAAATTAGGAATTGAACCAGGTCTTCTCAAATGGCTCGAATCATATTTAACTAACCGTCAACAAATAGTTAGATTTAAAGGGAAGAAATCGAATCCCATTCAAGTCACATCAGGAGTTCCTCAAGGCTTCCATCTAGGCCCTCTTTTGTTCATTTTATTCGTAAACGACATATCGTTCATTCTCAAAAACATGAAAGTTCTTATCTATGCCGACGACATAATGCTCTTTTTAGAAATTAGGAACGAACAAGACATAAAGATATTACAGGAAGAAATACATATGTTTTACCTCTGGTGTAACAAAAACCTTCTGCAACTAAACGTAAAGAAATGTAATGCAATAACTTTTAGCAGGAAACGAAATACACCTGACATTTCAATCACTCTAGGAAATCAAGTGGTACAAAAGTGCGAAAGAGTTAAAGATTTGGGAGTCATTATAGATTCAAAATTAACATTCATTGATCATTACAACACAATCATCAATAGAGCAAATAACATGCTTAGATTTATAAAGCGTTTTAGTTACAATTTTAATGATCCATATACAATTAAAACATTATACATCTCGTATGTAAGGTCAATACTGGAATATTGTAGCATAGTTTGGTCACCTTTCTCAATCACACATGAAGAAAGAATAGAATCAGTACAAAGGCAATTTTTATTGCTTGCACTTCGCAAAATAGGTTGGACACGATTTCCTCTCCCATCTTATAAAGCTCGCTGTACGCTCATTAACATCCAAACACTAAAAGAGCGCCGAGAATATGCAATGGTTTCATTTCTAAACGATATCATTTCGTGTCGTATTGATTCAGTCGAACTTCTATCTAAACTTAATTTTTATATACCTTCCCGGCAGTTACGAATCCGAAATACATTTATAACAAACAATTATCGTACAAATTATGCCAAGTTTATTTATATAATATATTTGTATTTGGACCATTAAATCAGATGATGGCAACTTACAACAAACACTGCGAAGCTATTGACTTAACAATGACGAAAAGAAAATTAAAAAAATATTTCAATTCTATTCGCTTATAAAGAACATCCTAAAGTAGTGCTATGTAAACCAGATAGTGTTTAGTTTAGTTATTAGTATTTAATTTTTTAAGTGTATACTATATTTTATCGTTGTAACAACACGGTCTACTCTTGTTTGACGACAATAAACAAAACAAAAATACCATTCGATTCAGCTCGACGAGTTTGGCAAATGTCTGTGTGTGTATGTATGTGTGTGTATGTGCGTCTGTGTGTATGTACGCGAACACAATCTCACTCACTTCTCTCAGAGATGGCCTCGTAAATGGCTATTAAATTCCATTTCGATCCGACTTCCGGTTCCGGAGTTATAGGATGTGGCGTGCGATCACATAGCAAATTGTGATTCAAACCGATACTCCGATGAAAGCAAAAAAGGTAAAAATTTCGCTAAAATGTCTCTCAAACAACTAACATCTGCAGTTCTAGGTCACCGACGCACAGTGTCGCCTAGCCGGACAAAACCTCAAAATTTTATTTTAGATTTTTCGTGATTTAACATTTTTCTCTGCTTCCTAACAGGTTGAATAGAGTTTTCTCAAAATATCAAGTCCCGAAGACGAGAGTTCAATTTTTTACAGAACTTCGAAGGTGAAATAGATGATGAATTCTTAGGAAAATTCTTTTCAAACCTAAGTTATTCAAATGAATATATCTTTTTAGTTAAGATTCCGATTGGGGTCAAACTGATTTCATTTGAAAGGTTATTCGCTGGATTTATAGCTACCATTCGATTTAGTCGATACAAACCTTTCTTCTCGCTCAGACATGAAAAACAAATAATAAATCGAGCAATAGTTTAAAGTTATAATGTTCAAAGTGGCTGTATTTTTTTTGAAACGGTTCGGAAAGATCGCTTGTTGTTCATTATATTTGAAAATTACTGTACTTTTCGAAAATGAATATCTTGTTTTGCCCCTTTCTGCCCCGAGGTATGAAAAAAGGTGATTTTTCATGATACGTCTGAAGGAGACGCATGGTAGCCTTTGACTACCCAGGGTTCGCAATATAATTTATAGATGTGTCTTATCATTATCAACAATTGAAAAAATGTGTATTCTGCTAAAAAATTCACCGAACCTAATTTTTTGAAAACGCATTTTCGGAAATAGTGCACTTTAAATTCGTAAATGTTGAATTTTCGAACCACCCTAAGTGCCAAAATTTTGAGGATTTAAAAAACAAAAAATAAACATCAAATATGAATTTAACGTCACAAAATTACCCTGATGAGCAGTTTTCATCATTCGGGCCACTTTTGAGGTTTTGTCCGACTTTTGTATGGAAGGTGATCACTGTGCGACGGCCAAACAAACTTTCGTTGACTACATTGACCACCATAGACGGTTTCGGAAGTGCCTGCGAAAACCGGCTATCTTTCAAAACTAGCAAACTCATATTAGTTTCTCGGAAATGGTTGGGCCGATTTTCTCAAATTTAGTCCCAAATGATAGCTATGTTATCCCCACAGATGTCTATAAAATTTCACACGAATCGCTTATATGGTTCCGGAAATGTAGACTGAACCGTCCGGTCACATATAAGCCGGAACTCAAAATTATTTTCATTCCCATGAAATTTCGGCAAATGTCTGTGCGTGTGTATGTATATGTGTATGTATATGTGTATGTATGTATGCGTGTTTATGTGCGTAGGGTTCGTCGCGGTTGCGGTAATTACCGCAACCGCGCGGTATTTACCGCACCCGCACCGCGAAAACTGCGGTGCGGTGAGATACTTTTTCCCGCGGATGCGGTGCGGGAAATGAGCATTTACCGCGCGGTATTACCGCAACCGCGCTTCAAAAAATAATTGATAAAGTATGCAGTCTGCATTAAAAAGTGAATTAAAACTATGACTTTTACCATTTGAGAAGGACGCAACTAGATTTATTTTCTGAACGAATGCTTAGCAATCTCATTATTAGGAACATCTCTCTCTCTCTCTCTCTCTCTCTCTCTCTCTCTCTCTCTCTCTCTCTCTCTCTCTCTCTCTCTCTCTCTCTCTCAGAACGTTCGATTTTTATTTATTACCCTACAATAGAGAAACATGATAAACATTTAATTGCTCTAATTTCCATAGACTTGACAATGGTTTGAAAAGAAATCCGAATATAATCTGTATTCGACCTATCGCTACTTGATTTTTTACATTTTGGTCATTCAAATATGATAAAACATACTGTTACTAAAAAATAAAATCTATAAGCTGTGCCCAATATAATTTGGCACCATTATTTTTACGACATATTTTGAAAACTATTTGTTTTATACTTCAAAGAAAAAAATGACAAACGAACCTTTTCAAATACATAAAACGCAAAATCCAATTGAAAAACAATTGAATTTTTCTGTCAAATCCAATTACAAAATGCATCATTTCTCCTGATTCCTCTTGGTAATCGTGGAATTATGAATCTTTTTCAATGGCATTTTCTCGACAGTGAATTTTGATTAATTTGGAGAACTTAGAAATGAACTAATGATACTATGACTTAAAAACAATCCAAAGAATGTAATTATCATCATCAAACCAAACGAATTTGGAGGAATTTTTTTTTCGCGTGCGTCCATCGTTCGTCCAACTGGGAATATTTTCTACCATATTAACGAATACTTTTTTCAGTTAGGAGTATTTTGTAACTTTTTGAAAGTAAAGCTTTCGAAGTTAGTGTAGGGCATTGCGATTTTTGTTGTGTTTCTCAAAGTCTGCCTCAAGGTCTGCTGACAAATGTCAAAGTTATCCCAGATGCCAAATTTTGCATGGTCTGGACAGTTTTTGCCTTAATTGAAAATTTATCTCGAAACTTTAACGTGGGGGTTAGGTATTTTTACATAGAATCTGTACACAAAGTTTGAAAGAAATCGGTTAAGTAGTTTTTGAATGGAAGGTAACACCGCAAATCATATTTTTCCAGATACCAGATTTTTGCATGGAAAAATTACAGCATGTTATTGAAATGATACACTATAATGTACAAAAGTTTTGATCAGTTCGCTTCACGCAAAGTTTCAAAAAAATCGAGAAAAAGTGTTTTTTTCACGCCAAAACCCTTACCACTCTAAATAAAACTTGCAAAGTTGAATATTTTCATAAATGTTACATTCTGAGGAGTCCGTCAAAGGTAATTTTCGTGTAAATAAGAATAACATTTTACTATATATGGCTACACAAAACAAATGATTAATTTTTCAACACAATTTTTATAATGCATAATTTTTACCGCATTTACCGCATTACCGCGCGGTGCGGTAAATGCAATGCGGTTGCAGTAAGCGGTGCGGATTTATTATTTTTTGCGGTTGCGGTGCGGACTATCTATTTACCGCCCACATCCGCACCGCGACGAACCCTATATGTGCGTCTGTGTGCGTGTATGTGATCAAAAATGTCACTCATTTTTCTCAGAGATGGCTTAACCGATTTTGACAAACTTAGTCTCAAATGAAAGGTGCAACGTTCCCATAGGTTGCTATTAAATTTCAAATGGATCCGACTTCCGGTTCCGGAATTACAGGGTGATTAGTACGAACACGCAGAAAATGTCGATTTTAATAAATTCTGCAATGAATGTATAAAGGTGAAAATTTTTCCAAAATATGACCACAACTGTTTCGATTTGTAGTATTAGGTCACTAACATCCATTCAAAGTCTATTTGGCCACATTGGCCACCATCATCGGTTCTGGAAGTCCCGGCGGAAGTATCCAAATTCAGAATAATAGTCACATCGGTTTCTCGGAGATGGCTAGACAAATTCAACTAAACTTAGTCTCAAATGAAAGGTATTGCGTCCCCGTAAATGGCTGTTCAATTTCATCCCGATCCGACTTCCGGTTCCGGAGTTACAGGTTGTGGCGTGCGATCACATAGCAAATTGTGATTCAAACCGATACTCCGATGAAAGCAAAAAAGGTAAAAATTTCGCTAAAATGTCTCTCAAACAACTTCAATTTGCTGTTCTAGATCACCGACGGCCAACCAAACTTTCGATGACTACATTGACCACCATAGACGGTTCCGGAAGTGCCCGGGAAAAGCGGCCATCTTCCAAAATTAACGAACTCACATCAGTTTCCCGGAAATGGTAGAGCCGATTTTCACAAACTTAGTCCCGAATGATAGCTATAATATCCCAACAGATGTCTGTAAAATTTCGTACGGATCGCTTATATGAGTCCGGAAATATAGACTAAATCTTCCGGTCACATATGAAATTCCCATATAAGCCGGAACTAAATTTTTTTTTTTCAAAGAATGAAATTTCAGAAATCGAATTCGTATTTTTGATGCCAAACATCTTTAAAATGCATGAAACGTCGAGATTTTATGTTATCTCGAAATTTTTTTTTATAAAAATCGACTTTTTGGGACTGCCGATTTCGCACCTTTTTGCCTTTCTCAATAGAAAGGTATTGCAACTGCTCTGAAAACCGACTTTTTAACGGATATGTATGTGTGTGTATATATGGGGCCGGAAATATAGACTAAATCTTCCGGTCACATATAAAATTCCCATATAAGCCGGAACTCAATTTTTTTTTTCAGAGAATGAAAATTCAGAAATCGAATTCGCATTTTTGATGCCAAACATCTTTAAAATGCATGAAACGTCGAGATTTTAAGTTACATCGAAAATTTTTTTTTTATAAACATCGGCTTTTTGGGACTGCCGATTTCGCATCTTTTTGCCTTTCTCAATAGAAAGGTATTGCAACTGCTCTGGAAACCGACTTTTTAACGGGTATGTATGTGTGTATGTGCGTCTGTGTGTGTGTATATGTGACCAAAAGTGTCACTCATTTTTCTCAGAGATGGCTTAACCGATTTTGACAAACTTAGTCTCAAATGAAAGGTGCAACGTTCCCATAGGCTGCTATTGAATTTCCAATGAATCCGACTTCCGGTTCCGGAATTACAGGGTGATGAGTACGAGCACACAGAAAATGTCGATTTTAATAAATTCTGCAATGAATGTATAAAGGTGAAAATTTTTCCAAAATATGACCACAACTGCTTCGATTTGTAGTATTAGATCACTAACATCCATTCAAAGTCTATTTGGTCACATTGGCCCCCATCATCGGTTCCGGAAGCCCCGGCGGAAGTATCCAAATTCAGAATAATAGTCACATCGGTTTCTCGGAGATGGCTAAACCGATTCAACCAAACTTAGTCTCAAATGAAAGGTGTTGCGCCCCCGTAAATGGCTATAAAATTTCATTCCGATCCGACTTCCGGTTCCGGAGTTACAGGTTGTGGCGTGCGATCACACAGCAAATTGCGATTCAAACTAATGAAAGCAAAACCTGTTTAATCGACCTAGAGGTGCAATTGTGCCTTTCTCATTTCTCCAAACTATGATTTAATAGCTGGTTCGTACAATATAACATTATGGAAATGTCTTTCATTCTTATTACACTTGGTAAGTATATCCCGGGAATACCGACCCATTTTTGGTACCGTAATACCGGTACTGAACAAAAGACAGTACCGGTATTTTCGGTACTATACAATTTTTTATGACACATATGTTAATTCTGCAGGGGGATCTGTTTCAAAATATCGGTCTGCAAGATAACGTTTAATTATATTAATTTTCGTTCTAGATAAATCGTTGAGATATCATCTTTGTGTGGGAATGGGTGGGGCCATCATCATAATAATTCTATAAGTTAAAGTTTTATTAGCGACATTCTGATTGGTTTCCATTATTCACTTATCTATAAAGGAACGAGCAGCGATTTAGTAGCTAACAGTTTTAGACTTGGTGAACTGCTTCAAATGGGGCGATTTTTAATTATTGGTTATCTGAAAATTCAGCAAAACTCCATAGTTTACAGGAAAGCAAGGAGCCTTGATATGCATTAGAGAATAGTAGGCAAACGACATAAAGGTCGAAACCAATTTTCAGAAAAGCAAGAGAGGAAATGCGATTAACCTGCTCGGATTTACTGCCATTCTCGCTTTGATTTACTGTTGTTAATAGGGTTTCATACATTTACCATCTGTTCAAGTCGACGAAAGTCGCACCATTTAGCAGTTATTGATTTCAAAGTGGCCTAGATTTCGAAATAAAAGAAGGTGGCCTATACGAAAAATATCTTCTGTGAAATGAGTCTTGCCATTCCGAAGCAATTAAAAACAATAAACATGTTTTTTGATCAGCGCAAATCAATCATCTGAGAATAAGATCATCAGTTTGAGCATTCAATTTCAGTTTGAAGCTTTTTTTTATTTTTTTTAAAAAATATTCGAGTACCGGTACTTTACCGGTACTACCGGTACTGAGGGCTTCAGTACCGTAGTACCGGTTCTCGCCAAAAAGGGTCGGTACTGCAAACCCTAATCGCACTCCACAACCCGTAACTCCGGCGCCGGAAGTCGGATGGAGATGGAATTTAATATCAGTTTCCGGGGACGCAACACTTTTCATTTGAGACTAAGTTGATCAAATCGGTCTAGTCATTTTCGAGAAACCAATATAACCGTTATTGTGAATTTGGATGCTTCCGGATCTGTCGATGGTGGCCAGTGTGGCCAAAGAGACTTTGAATGACTGTTGGTGACCTAGATCTACAAATTCAACAGTATCAGTAGAAAAAATCACCTTTTTACATTTTATTATTATTATTTAATTCAGGAACCAGAACTCGGATCCACACAAAATTCAACAGCAGCTGATGGACCTTTCATTTAAAATCAAGTTTGTCAAAATCAGTTCAGAAAATTCCGAGAAACCGATGTGGACAAATCAACAAATTTTGTTTTGTAACCATACTCTTCAACTCGTAATCCTGAACAAGATGTCGGTTGAAAATGAAATTCAATAGCAACCTATGGGAATATTATACCTTTCATTTGAATCTTAGTTTGTAAAAATCGGTTCAGCCATCTCCGAGAAACCGATGTGGACATTTTGTTAACAAATCCGCACATACAAACACACACACATACATACATACATACATACATACATACACACACATTCATACACACATACATACACACAGATATTTTGCGATCTCGGCGAACTGAATCGAATGTTATATGAGACTCGGCCCTCCGGGCCTCGGTTAGAAAGTCGATTTTTGGAGCAATTGCATAACCTTTCTATATGAGATAGCCAAAAGAGTAATATTTAATTAGCTTAATCAACATGAGTTCAATGTTGTCTTCATGTGATTATATTTTGAAATGTTGGTGGAATGGGTTTGAAAGTAGAGAGAATGGGGGGTTAGTAGAGTGGGAGTGGAGGATGCGTCAGAAATCCTTCATCTTATTTCGATATACGGGGTGGATGAAGGAAATGCGGGCGTGAGGATGGTCCAAGGGGAGGAGAGTGACGAAGGAGGAAGGTGTAAGGGCAAGGCGGGGAAGGGGCGGCGACGCAATACTCAACTGCATATTTTGCCTTCCATTTGAGACTTGGTTTGAGCAAATCGGTTCAGTCTTCACCGAATAACCGATGTGACTTTAATTGTGGAATATGCCCGGAATTTCGGACTTCCGGAATCGTCGATAGTGGACAATATATTCCAAGGATGTTTGATTAGCAATCAGTGATCTAGATCTGCGATTAGAAGTAATTTGGTGACCATTTCAATAGTTTTTAGCCTCTGAGGTATTACGATTGTACCGATTTATATGGCAATTCCAGTGTATCCTTACTAACACCCCTGTAACTCCGGAAGCAAGAGTCAGAACCGAATGAAATTCAGCTGCAGTCAATGGTATTACTGTATCTTTCATTTTAAATCAAGTTTGTAAAAATCGGTAGAGAATTCGTTGGGGAATGGATGTGATATTAGCTTAGGAACTTGGCGGGTTCCCCGGGGGCATCATGAACCGTCATAGGTGGCCAATGCGGTCAAAGCTGCTTTAATTGATCATTAGTGATCCAGACCCGCAAACTAGAGTAATGTTTCATCAATTTTAATATGTTTTACATCATTTTAACATCATGGTGGTACCAGTTTATATGGGAATTTGCTGTGTGATCGCACTCTTCAACCCGTAACTCCGGAACCGGGAGTCGGATCAACTAAAAATTCAATAGCAGCTTATGGGAGCGTTATACCTTTCAAATGAAACTAAGCGAAAATCGGTTCTGCCATCTCTGAGAAAATTGTGTGAGTTTAAATGACACACACATACACGGATAAAAAGTCGATTTTTACAGTGATTGCATAGCCTTTCTTTATATGAGAAAGGCAAAGAGGTGCGAAATCGGCAATCGCAAGAATCGAGTAAGCAATACATTAGGAACAGGTGTGAATCTAAATTTGGAACTTGGCCATTCCCTCGAATTTCTGGGATCTTCTACAGTTCTCAATGTGGTCAAATAGACTTTGATTTTAAAGTCATGGGTGCGTTTCGATTTCGTCTGATCAGAAACCGACACTAACTTTTTGTCGGGATAGATTAGCGCCAGCTTGACGCTAAATCCCTAAAACTAAAACACACTTCGCGTTCTAATCGAATGACTGCTCAAACGTGATGTCCCGTCCGAGCAGAAGTTCTGTTTATGCCGATAAGACACAGTTAAACCGAAACTTGTCTTGGCTTAGCAGGCCTATGGGAAAGCACTATGCTATATTTCACCCTACGGTGAAAAATGTGTTCTAGTTTTAGGGATTGACAGTCATGCTGGCGCTAATCTATTCCGACAAAAAATTAGTATCGGTTTCTGATGAGACAAAGTCGAAATGCTCACATGATTTTAATAAGTCAGGATTTGTGCCCTTCATATGCAAAGACTGGTTTTTCTCCTTGGGGTCAAATATAGCATATGACTTTACTTTGCAAATAGTGATCTGGACTAACAGTTTCAAGCAATTTAAAACTCATTTAAATTAGTTTTACATCAATTAGATATAATGATTATATCGGTTTGCATGGGAGTTTCGCATATAACCGCATGCTTCAACCAGTAACACGGGAACCAGAACTCCGATTCCACTTAAATTTCATAGAAGTCAATATGGATGCTGTAGTTTTCATTTGAGAAAATAGAGTCAGACATTTTTAAGAAGCAGATGTGAGTTAACTTCAGGAACTTAGTCACTTTCCTGAAGCTTCCGGTTCCGCCAAAGGTGTCCAATGTGGTCAATGTGGATTTGCTTGGGAAGCTTAAACTATAAATCCATGCAATTTATGAGATTTTTCATCTTTTTGCATTTTCTCTCATAGAAAGGTTATGCAATTACTCCGAACATGGCCAACGCAATCCCGGCCAACAAATGCACATCGGTTACTCTGAGGTGGCTGAATCGATTTTCTCAAACTCAGTCTTAAATGAAAGATTCGATGTTTCCTTACACTGCTATTGAATTTCATTAAATTCCGGTTTCGGAGTTACGGGTTGAAAAGTGGCCGCCCAAACAGTAAATTCACATTTTTGCCTTTCTCCCATAGTTATGCATTCACTCTGAAAATCGTCGGTCATTTTTACATTTCTTACAAACAAATGTAGAGAATTCGCTCAAACTTTGAAAACTTTTTCCGAAGCCAGGAGGGTCGAGTCTCATATACCAATCGACTCAACTCGACAAATTGAGACAATGTTTGTGTGTGTTTTTTTAGAGAGCGTAGTAAAAAAAATTTCAAGAAAACCCTGAGACAGGGAAAATATACAAAAACCTCAATGTCTCAGGGAACGGGTTTGGACTGCCATCACCCGACCCGCTAAAAACCACTGCTCTTGCCCAGAACCTATTTTTTCCCGGCACTACCTTACGGCATTTCTTCGGGGAGGGATTTTTATGTGCATAGCACACACTCTAATTCAACTACTTACTAGTTCGTTTCTTCCGCAGGGTTACAGCGCCACTCCTCGACACACCACCAATTCTCCACCATCCACACAGACTGGCAATTTCTACATGGCACTCGGAAAGCAGGCTGTGAGTCGAGACTTAGTGCTCCTCCCCTACGAAAACAATCTGGGCGGCAAACTTCAGATTGTCTAGTTCACCGAGCCCTTGGACTCCCTTATGTCATTCAGCACCACAACTCGGCTCCCTTGTGCCAGTTAGCACCGCAACTCCCTTCTCGTACAATTCAGCGCCATATACTCGTTGAGCTCCCGACTTGTTCGCGAACTACTCGGTCTAGTCCCCGACGATGGACTTAGCCTACTCCAACGGAGAGTTCCCCGGCGACAGAAGTATTCCCGAAGCCGAGCCATCCAGCCAGGTGTCGAGGTCAGTTTGGCGATTCCGGTGGAGCAGGGCGTCCGGTTCACTGGTGTTCCGACGACCCGCGACTGGTGGTGTCTCTTCGCGGTCTACTCAGTCTAGTCCTCGGCGGTGAATATAGCTTACGCCGACGAAGAGTTCCCCGGCGAAGGAAGTTCTCGCGATACCGATTCTTCTTTGGTTTTAGCACCACACTTTCTTGAGCCCTTTGGCTTCCCTTCTACATTCCCGATGAGCTATTCAGCTCCCGCCCTCACTTGTTCGCGAGCTACTCAGTCTAGTCCCCAACAATGGATCTAGCCTGTTCTCCTGAAATCGGTAGATTTCTCCTGATACCGATGTTCGTTTCTGTGAGCCATTTGGCTCTCTGCGTCGTCCCGATCTACTCGATCTAGTCCCCGGCGGTGGATCTAGCCTACTCAACGGGCCATCCAGTAGGTGCTGAGATCTATCCGGCGATTCCGGGTGGAGCGTAACTTCCGGTTCACCAGCGCCCCAACGACCCACTGCTAGCTCTGCAACGCGGTCTACTTGGTCTAATCCCCGGCGGTGGACCTAGCCTACTCACGAGCTACCCGGTAGGGTGTCGAGATCGGTTCGGCGATTCCGGTGAAGCTTGACGTCCGGTTCACAGGTACTCTGACGACCCAACTCGGTGCTACGTCACGTACTACTCAACTGTTCCCCGGTGGTGGACCTAGTCTACACAGTTGGAGAGTTCCCCGGCGGCGGAATTTCTCTCGAAACCCGATTAGTGGCTTCTTGTTGGACACTTCGCCACTTTCTCTGCAACTCGGAGAGTATGCTCGTGCCCACTCTGTTGACAACGTCCCAGGTATGTTCGTCACAGACTCAGGGTTGTTAATCGATAATTAATCGTCATCGTCGATAACGTTAACCAACCGTCAACGTCATCGGAAACTCCGTTAACGATAATGTATCGTCAGATTCATCGTCATCGTCGATAATTCATCGGTGGTTATCGCGATACATTTTGCGTTACTTTCCCGTTTATTGGAGTTGAAGTTGATGCGGTTAACTTTCAATTGTTTAGAAATAAATAACTATTAAAGGACATGTTGTTGGCAGTTAAAAATCAATAGTATTGGACATTTTCTATGCACAGGGGGGGTGGGGGTTTCAACGATGTGTCAAAATGGAATTTTTTGTTAACTTTGTGGGAGTGTTTTATATTGAAGGGAAAGTTATTGGCAGTTGACAATCAATAGTTTTGGACATTTTCAATACACAGGGGGTTCGACGATGTGTCAAAATGGATTTTTTTTCAAAGGGAAAGTTTATTATATTGAAGAAGTTATTAATAAGTGAAAATCAATAGTTTTGGACATGTACCGTCGGTGCGTCAAAATAGAAATTTTTTCAACTTTTCGCGAACTTTTTATATTTGCTTTTTATAGGCAGGTTGTTGGCAGTTGAAAATCGATAGTTTTGGACATTTTCAATTCACAGGAGAATCCACCAGTGCACAGTGTTTCCAAAATGGCAAAAAGGTGAAGGAAATTCTTTGAACCATAAAAAACATTTTTTAGCTATAGTGTCTTCAGCAAAGTTTATTTATATTTTTTTACATTTAAAAAGTATTAGTTGGGTGATTAATCCCTGTAAAGCTGAGAAGCAAGTTTTTGTTTGGTCATTTATGAAAATAAAAAAAATCTTTTTTTGGCAAAGTTGTTGAGAATATCTTTAGTATTAACTTCGCTGAAGAGACTATGTGTCTATCTGTCGATTTAGTTATACGTTTGTGAAGATTTCTTTGATATACCCCACAAAATTGCTTATTTCAAAATACTTTTCCTGGTAATTTTGTAGAATTTCAAAATGTTCCAAGATTTCGTGCAGCATAAGAAAATACAGAATTTTTGTAATGTTAGTTTATTTGTATCTCTTACAACTTAGAAGTTATCGAATGATTTAGTGTCCAAAAAAGCAATGTTTTGGTATGGAAGCCACAAATTTCCGCAGGCAAAGCTTCACCAAGACGAATCTGTAAAACAAATACTATCAAAACCGTTTGGTGGTCTCTAGTCTACGTTCAAGTCAAATTCGAGTAAATTCCTTCTTTAGCATATCTTTCTTATCTGAGAGATGCAAAATATTCAAAAATAATACTACTGTACTGTAAGATCTCCTAAGGGAAATTTTTACTAAATAGTCAGAACGGGTTATGAGGCTTTGTCGAGGGACTAAAGAAGATTATTTTAACCACTGCGGTTTATTAAAAAGAAAGGACAAAATATATTAGTCTTGGTGTTTGCGTTTCGACATCGGGTCTTCACTGTATTCAAAAACGACTAAAACTCTATTATGAGGCCGTTCATAAATTACACTACATATTTGAGGGTTAAGAAGGAAGCATGAAGCATCTTGTTACATAGTGGAGAGAAGAAACGGAGGAGGGGCTAAAAGCTTCCCAACTAGAAAAAAATATACATTGGAAATATGTATATTCTCCTTTTTAAATTTCAAAATCTTCTAGTTTAAATTAAAATTATAATAAAATCTGTTAATCACCACACCACCTAAATGTGTAGTATAATTTGTGAATGGCCTAATAATAGTGGTTTAGTAGTTTTTTCAATATATGTCTTTGCGTGATAAAAATTACTAATTATACAATAACTCAAAATTTGTTTTCTTCATGGTCAAAACAATTTTGATCACCTTTTTGCAGCACTGTGCACCTGGGACTCTTCTGTGCACCAACTTACTCGAAAAGTTAAAAAAATTCCATTTTGACACATCGTCGGACCCTTCTGCGTATTGAAAATGTCCAAAATTATTGATTTTCAACTGCCAACAACTTTCCCTTTAGTATAATACACTTTCCCGAAAAGTTGAAAAAAAAACTACAAGGGGCAGCCCTATGAGGTTGCACGAACTGTAGACGTAGGACTACAGTGGTCTTAATCATATATCGAAACTATAAATATACAAGAATCGAAAACAATTCAATATTGATTCGTCAAAAGGGCGAAAGTGTTTTTTGTAAACAAACTTGTTTCCCTTATTAGTCTGCTGCAGAGTGGAATTTCATGAAAAATAGTCGTTAATGTAAATTTTTACCCTTCGTAGAAGTAATTTCAATTGTTTTCGGCTTTGAAATTATACTAAATAAAGAGAAGCCATTAAAATAAAAGTTTGTTTACAAATCTTATTAGCCCTTTTGCAAATTTAGTATGGAATTCTATATATGGACAAAATGGGTTTTTGCAACGGTTTTTCAAGTGGCAGTGTATTCATTCATAAATAGGCTTTGTAGTATGTACCTAGTAGTAGAATCAAAATACTATAGGCTGAGTAGAAATGAATCACGTGAAGGGGAAATGAATTGATCGAACGTAAATAATAAACTTTCGTTGTGCAATTTAGTAACAAATTAGATCTAACTACCTACACATTCGACTCAAACGTTAAACCCAAGCGCACAAAGCAAAATGAATCAACGCTGATGATGATGGGTAGAGCGAAAGAGACTACTAATACCACGACACTATGTTAACCGTGTTTGCAAATGGAGCTCGCATGTACAAACTATTTTGTGTACGAATAATTATACATAAAAGTGTGCTGGAAACGAGCACAACACAAAAGACAGCATGGTGTTGAACGGCAAGCACAGTCGCATTCACTGGGTAGCGTACCTCCACAGGCAGTGTAACGGACTTCTAACTCAGGTACACTGGCTGTGAAAACAAACAACGCAATGACCTGCTTCATCTGCCGCTCAACAGGCAACTGAGCTGCACTGGCGAAATCCGTCCATTTAAATAGTCGATGATGACGTCATTCATAGAAGCGTAGCGCGCTAGGTATACAAATCTGTCGTGCTGGACTAGGGAAGCACTATCTTCTGTGTGTAAATGCGCGATATTTTGACTAGGTTGTTCATTATTTAAATTTTTAATGCCATGATATCAAAAATCTTTGGGTTTATCTATTGGAATCTATTCTTAGAACAATTTCGGGGGGCGATATGCGCAAAAAAATTGAAAATTTATCGTGAGATGGCTGAATTATATGCGTTTAAAATTGGACCACTTTTCGTTACATACCATTTTTGTAGAATTTGCAACGTGCACCCCTATATCGAAAACAAAGACGTAGTCCTACATCAAAATTCTCCGCTGTGCATAGAAAATGTTATAAACTATTGATTTTCAACTGCCAACAACATGTCCTTCAATAGGTATTTATTTCTAAACAACTGAAAGTTAACCGCATCAACTTCAACTCCAATAAATGGGATAGTAACGCAAAATGTATCGCGATAGCCGATGAACCGACGATGACGATGAATACGACGATACAATTATCGACGATGACGATGAAGGCGACGATACATTATCGTTAACGGAGTTTTCGATGACGATACATTATCGTTAACGAGTAACGCCGATAAATTATCGCGAAAAATGTATCGTATTAACAACCCTGGTCACAGTACATCTCTTCGACGATATTGTCCACTGTCATACCAGGTATACCAGCTTCTTCGTATCTAGGGCATTCGAAGACCACGTGTTCCGGTGTCTCCTGCACAGTCGCACACTCCGGGCAAAGGAGTGACGAAGCATGTCCAAACCGATGCAAGTACTTCCGGAAGCATCCGTGCCCGAACAAAAACTACGTCAAATGGAAACTTACCTCTTCATGCTTCCTATGTACCCAGGCCAACGCATTTGGGATGAGTAGGTGGGTCCACCTTCGTTTCTCCGCGTTGTTACACTCCTGTTGCAATTTAGCCAACGAGTCCGTTCGGATCGGTCTCCTAGCGTTACGTGCATCTCTCCGCTGGTAGCATTCCACGTCCTCCGCCAGGGTAAGGCAGGTGGACATCATCCCGGCGATAACGCATGCTGCCTCCGACAATATTGTTCTGTAGGCACTCGCGACTCGTACGGCCATCAGCCGGAATGTCCGGTGTAGCTTATCACGGTTCCGCTAGGTTTTAAGCGCAGCACTCTAGGCAGGAACTCCATATCGGAGTATCGATGACGAAACAGTAGATAGCAGACGTCTCGTGCTGCCGACGTTTGGCACAAGTCTCGCTATTGCGTTCATTGCCTTCGCCGGCTTTTCACAGGCGTAGTCAACGTGGTTGTTGAAGCTCAAACGGTCGTCGATTATAACTCCCAATTGCTTCAATGCACGCTTCGATGCAATCACGTGCCCTCCGACGTCGATCTGCATCCGTTGAACCGTTTTGCAGTTACTGACCAACAACACCTCCGTCTTGTGGTAGGCTATTTGAAGCTTGACCCCGTTCATCCAGCTCTCGATCGCGTCTATTGTCTCCGTCACTGACACCTCCACTTCTTCAAGTGTCTCACCCATCACCGTTAGTGACACGTCGTCCGCGAGACCTACGATTTTCACCTTCCTAGACAGCTGCAGCGTTAAGACTCCATCGTACATCCCGTTCCAAAGAATTGGACCGAGAATGGAGCCCTGAGGAACGCCAGCTGTGTCTCGCAATGACTTCTGCCCTTCGCTCGTCTTGTACAGCAGCACACGGCTCTAGAAGAAGCTCTTCAGGATCTGGCATAGATAGTCGGGAACCCTCATTCTTTGCAGCGCTGCAGTGATGGCTTCCCAGCTGGCACTGTTGAACGCGTTCTTCACATCTATCGTGACCACAGCGCAGTATCGATCTCCTCTTCGCTTCTATTTAGATGACTTCTCAGCACTCTCGAGCACTGTCCGAATTGCACCCACTGTCGAAGCTCCTTTGCGGAAACCAGACTGCATATTGGACAGTCCGCGCTCACTTTCCGTGAATTTCGTCAACCTGTTAAGAATGATCCTTTCCAGGAACTGCTTTTCCGAGTATATCCAGCAGGCACATGGGCCTGTACGAGGCCGGATCGCCAGGTGGTTTCCCTGGCTTTGGCAGCAACACCAGCTTCTGGACCTTCCACATTTCGGGGAAGTTGCCTTCATTTAGACACTTCTGCAGCACTTTCCTGAACATGTCCGGATATGCCAAGATCGCAGCTTTCAGTACCACGTTTGGTATTCCATTCGGACCAGGGGCTTTCTTTGATTTTAGGCGTTTCGATGCTTCTGCTAGCTCGTCGTTAGTCACTTGCCGATCCGTATTTGTTCCTCCTCCTTCGCCGTACTGTGTCGGTGGCCATATAGTTGGATCGTGCTTCGGGAAAAGACCCACGACTATTATCTTCAACTTGCTCGGACACATTTCGGCTGGCGTCGTCGGGCTTCTACTTCTCGGCATAGCCCCTTGTGGCAATCTGACTTGCTAAGTCTAATCTCCCATTTTAAAGCGGCCCTAGCTTCCCGAAACGCTGCCTTACGCTCTTCTCTATCTGGTTCCGACCTTGCCCTTTAAGCCCGCCTTCTGGCTCTGAGAGAAGCAGCGCGCAACGTACTAAGGGTCTCGTTCCACCAGTAAGCTGGACGCCGTTTGTTGCGTGGTTCCAGTTTTCGCGGCATTGTGGCGTCACAAGCCGCCACAATCCTTCTTGTTAGGTCAGCCGCATCCACGTTCTCGGTCCCGCCGTTCGGCTGAAGTGCCTCAACAAAGAGGTCTTTGTTGAAGGCTTTCGTCTTCCACTTTCGTTCGCCGGTCATCCTTCTCTCTACTGCCGCGGGGTTCCGTTGACCAATACGGTAGCGAATCTCCTGGTGGTCACTATGCGTATACGTTTCGCACACTCTCCAATCCATGTTCGCCGTCAAAGAGGGACTACAGAATGTGACATCGATGATAGACTCCCTCCCGTCTCTCCGAAATGTGCTAACAAAGCCTTCATTGCACAATCGTACGTCTAACTTCGCTAGAGCTTCCTGCAAGATACACCCTCTTGTGTTGGTTACTCTACTGCCCCATTCCACAGCCCAGGCGTTGAAGTCACCACCAATGACTACCGGCTTACTACTGTCCACCTTGGGGGAGCGTAGCAGCTACATACGAAGATGCCGTTGATTTTGGCTATCACGAAACCCTCGTATGAACGTTCTACCACTTCTTGGATGGGGAATCTTATACAATGCTGCTTCATTACACTTCTCAGCTCGTCTTCCGTCGTTATTTCATCAAGGTCCTTGCACACAAATACCATCTCCGGGCTTAAGGCTTCAACTTCTGCCTTTCCACCCATTGATTTAGTAATAGTTTTCTACAAGACCGAGCTACTAGTCGTACTATTCTTCTTCAGCTCGAGGAGCATCTCATTTTTTGAGTACGCCTGACTCTTAACACGTTTTCCCCCAAATTTTTCAGCTCTGGGTCCTCTCTGACCTTTTTGAGCAGTACTGCGTACGTAGTCTCGTCGTTTTCTTTGACGAGCACGACTTCTTCCTTAGGCGCCTTCTGACGAGTCGAGGGTTCTGATTTCCTCTTCTGTTCCCCTTTTCGCTCCTCCTTCTTTTTTTGCTGTTTCCCCTGTGTCTCCTTCGGCAGCAATAGCGTTCTCGAGCGTCTACCTCTTTAACCCGCCTGGTCTTTCGTCTCCTGGCGAGGATCTTGTCCTCTTTGGAGTTATGGGAATCGACGTGTTCTCAACTCCAATCTGCCTCTCCTTACCGTTTCGGAGGGGCTAGGCGGATTGTGGCCTTAGCTGACGCCAATGCTCGTTCAGATGCATCCGCCCTCTGCGTTGCCGTACGGCAGACAGTAGCGCCTTCCGGATTTTGATGACCATCTCCTTAATGTTTTATGACATTGTGTCTCGTGTCCACGAACTTGTGGAGCTCCTCCACCAAGTGCTTATCTGCCACTACTTTTGACGTTTGTGGGGTGTAGCTCTTTTTTCGATTAGAGAGGTTTTAACCTTTCGCCTCTTCGGATTAGAGAAATCTCTTATGGAAAATTTCTAACCCTATGTGCGGGGTCAGGGCTCGAACCCAGGTGCGCCAAGTACAAGGTAATCGATTTACCAACTACGCTACGCCCACCCCTTAGGGGATGTAGCTCATTCCACTCGGCTCTAGCTGTTTTTGCTGCTGCTGTTGCTGTTACTTCGGCTTCCCCTCCTCCTGCTCTTACTGAATGACTTCAGCTACTATTGGTGGTGGTGACCTCACCAACCTACCTCTGGCAAACGGATTCACCATGCCTGCTTCGTTCATATTAGTTGCTTGTTGTTTCTCCATTGTATTGGATCCCAACTCTGGGCCGCTATCTCCACTCGTTGCACATAGTCGCCTTCCGCGATCCCATGATTATCTATGCTGCCAAAAGCAGCTGTGAGGTTATGCAAGGGTTGACACTATCCTTCATGGGGAGCAGTGTTCAGTGTTCGGCGTAAATCGGGAATGCTTCAACCGAACCTAGTACCACCAACCAAATGATGACGAGTTTCGAACGTACCCGGAGACCTGCCATGGTTTTGTTGGAACGGAGGCAGCCATGCTGTTAGCCCACTCGCCATTTCAAGTCGGTGTCATCCTTCCTTACTCAGGGAGTAGAACAGCACGCCTGTCAGCCCAAAGTCGCCATCCTATTCGTGATCCGTGCCCTGTCCGTTGACGTTCGCCATGGCCAGTATGCCATAATCAGGATGTTTCTGGCGTCGATCCTGATGTGCCGGTTGGCACTCCGGTTGGGCTAGAGTGCTTTTATTGCTAAGATCTTAGATTATTGGGATCTTAGGATCTTAGCAGAAGCGGCACAGACTCGCTTCGTCGGAGCTGCTTTCGGAGTTATGGCTTTTTTAGAGGTTTAGAAGAGCCCAATCCTAACCCCACCATATCCTAGCAAAACTCCCCAACTCGCAGTAGGGTCATGGAGGGGGGGGGGGGTCGTTAGGCCCCTAGACTCCTGTCCTTCCTGTCCCTTCTGTCCCCTGTGTGGGTGTTTTTTTAGAGAGCGGTAAAAAATTCAGGAAAACCTTGAGACCGGAGGGAAAATGTACAAAAACCCCAATGTCTCAGGGAACGGGTTTGGGCCGCCATCACCCGACCCGCTTAAAAACCACTGCTCTTGCCTAGAACCTGATTCCTGCCCGGCACTACCTTACGGCATTACTTTGGGGAGGGGTTTTTATGTGCATAGCACACACTCTAATTCAACTACTTACTAGTTCGTTTCTTCCGCAGGGTTACAGCACCACTCCTCGATACACCACCATTTCTCCACCATCCACACAGACTGGAAAGTTCTGCATAGCACTCGGAAAGCTGGCTGTGAGTCGAGACTTAGTACTTCTCCCCTACGAGTACAGTCTGGGCGGCAAACTTCAGACTGTCTAGTTCACCGAGCCCTTCGGCTCCCTTGTGCCAGTTAGCACCGCAACTCCCTTCTCGCACCATTCAGCGCCGTTTACTTATTGAGCACCAGACTTGTTCGCGAACCACTCGGTCTAGTCCCCGACGATGGACCTAGCCTACTCCGGCGAAGACTTCCCCGGCGAGGGAAGTTCTCCTGAAACCGAGCCAACCAACCAGGTGTCGAGATCAGTTCGGCGATTCCGGTGGAGCAGGGCGTCCGGTTCGCTGATGCCCCGACGACCTGCGACTGGTGGTATCTCGTCGCGGTCTACTCAGTCTAGTCCCCGGCGGTGAATCTAGCTTACGCCGACGAAGAGTTCCCCGGCGAAGGAAGTTCTCCCGATACCGATTCTTCTTTGGTTTTAGCACCACACTTTCTTGAGCCCTTTGGCTCCCTGTACGGTGCCATTTAGCACCGCAACTCACTGAGCCCTCCATCTCCCGCCCTTACTTGTTCGCGAACTACTCGGTCTAGTCCCCGACAGTGGATCTAGCCTACTCCGACAAAGAATTCCCCGGCGAGAGAGGTTCTCCCGAAACCGAGCGGTATATTTCCGCCGATACCGTTGTTCGCTTCCGTGAGCCATTTAGCTCCCCGCTTCGTTCTGATCTACTCGATATAGCCTCCGGCGGTGAATCTAGCTTACTCAACGGGCCAGCTAGTATGTGCTGAGGTCCATCCAACAATTCCGGGTGGAGCGTAGCTTCCGGTTCAATGGCGCCCCCACGACCCGCTGCTAGCTGTACGACGCGGTCTACTCGGTCTAATCCCCGGCGGTGGATCTAGCCTACTCTCGAGCTACCCGGTAGGGTGTCGAGGTCGGTCCGGCGATTCCGGTGATGCCTGACGTCCGGTTCACTGGCGCCCCGACGACCCGAACCCGGTGATACGTCGCGTACTACTCAACTTATCCCCATCGGTGAACCTAGTCTACACTATGGTCGATCCGGCGATTCCAGTTGGAGTGTAACTTCCAGTTCATCAGAGCTTCGATGACTCGAAGCCGCGTACTGCTACGTCGATGGTTGTTGCTCCTCTCGCCAGCTTCGTTGCAACGCTCCGCAATGGCGCAACTCACTGACGAAATTATGATTCTCGGCGATTTCAACCTTTCTACAATAAAGTGGCGTTCCGTTCATAACGAATTTCTACAACCCGACCCAGACGAATCTGTTTTTCATCATGGCAGCATTACTCTTCTGGATGGTTATAGCACGGCTACACTTCAACAGATCAACAGCACCACGAACGAGAACGACCGGATTTTAGATCTATGCTTCGTTAATGCCAGAGATCAATCGCCGCATATTTCCACCGCTCTCACCCCGCTAGTAAAGTATGTTCGCCACCATCCGCCTCTACATCTTACACTCCAGGAAGTACCGCCTATGAAGTTTTCGAGCCACGCGCCCACCGTGTGTTACAATTATAAGCGGGTCGACTATAGCAGCATTATGAATATTTTACAAGGTATTAACTGGGATTCTGTGCTAAGCAAGGATGATGTGAACTCCGCCGCTGAAACGTTCTGCCATATAATGAGTTACCTTATCGATCGTCATGTCCCAAAATGTAATGAACGAAGTGATCAATCCCCCTGGCAGACAGCCGAGCTACGTCAGCTAAAAACTGCGAAAAGAGCAGCATTACGAATGTTTACCAAACGCCGTACCTTGTCACTGAGAGCTTATTATGTAAGGCTCAATA
Organism: Topomyia yanbarensis; assembly: GCF_030247195.1. Taxonomy (NCBI): domain Eukaryota; kingdom Metazoa; phylum Arthropoda; class Insecta; order Diptera; family Culicidae; genus Topomyia; species Topomyia yanbarensis. The sequence goes on from NC_080671.1 coordinate 228,520,613, forward strand.
ACGATTTTAAAAAACTGAACAGTTTTTGTTTTTCAAACTATCAACGAAAAATGCAACGTAAGCTTAAGTCGGATCCTAAATCGTTTTGGAGATGCGTCAATTAGCAGCGGAAAGAAACCGGTTTACTTTCTACAGTGTTTTTGAATGGTGAAGTTGGGCATGATTCACAAGCCATATGCAAATTGTTCGCCTCTAAAAATTACGAGTGTGTTCGTCAGTGAGACTCTGTCCTCGCAGCAGATTGATGTTGCAGCTAGCGGCGTGGCCCAACTCGAACGGTCAGTGAGTGAGATTCGTGTGGAGCACTCGGATATTGTATCAGCAGCATCCAAGCTTGAAGCATCGTCATCTCCTGGGCCAGATGGTGTCCCTGCTGTGTTTTTGAAAAAGTGTATATCTGGTTTGGTGGAACCACTCTGTCAACTATTCAAAATGCCACTGACAACCGCGATTTTTCCTCAATTGTGGAAAGAAGCTTTCATCTTTCCTGTCCACAAAGAAGGTGATAAGAGAAACATTGACAATTATCGAGGAATTTCTGCGCTCTGTGCCATTTCCAAGCTCTTTGAGTTAGTCGTGGTGGAGTCAGTGTTTTTTCACTGTAAGTAAGGAATATATTTCTAAAGACCAACACGGATTCATGCCGAATCGATCTACGTCGACGAATCTACTATCTCTAACCTCTTTTGTGTCCGAAGGGTTCGGTGCGAATCAACAAACTGATGTTATATATACTGACTTATCTGCAGCTTTCGACAAAATCAATCACGATATCGCAGTCGCTAAATTAGAAAAACTTGGCTTCAACGGATCACTCCTGCGATGGTGTGAACATAGGTGATGCATACTCCAAACTGTTCTCCGCAACGTCTGGTATTCCGCAAGGAAGTCATCTCGGACCATTTATATTCACTCTCTATTTCAACGATGTAAACTATCAACTGAAAGGACCACGGTTGTCGTATGCAGATGATCTAAAAATTTTCAACAGAATTAGGAGCTGAACGGACGCACAATATTTGCAGCAGCAATTCGACACTTTCAGCAGATGGTGTGAAAACAACCGAATGATTCTGAATCTGGCGAAATGTTCTGTGATATCGTTCTCCAGAAAAAAGATCCCATTGAGTTTGAATATAACTTGTCTGGAGCTCTTGTTTCCCGGGTGAGCTGCATTAAGGATCTTGGACTGCTGTTAGATTCGAAACTTACATTTAAGAATCACATTTCGTATGTTGTTGGTAGAGCATCGCGAAGCCTGGGCTTCATTTTCCGTACGGCTAAATCCTTTACAGACATTTACTGTCTCAAAAGCCTATACTGCTTTTTGCTTTTCGGCGGTCTGGAATCCGAATTACATGAACAGCAGCGATCGAATTGAAGGCGTTCAACGAAAATTTAAACGGAATGCTCTTCGACGCCTGCCTTGGCGCGATCCTGTTCGTCTACCAAGCTACGAGAGTCAGTGTCAACTCATCCAGCTCGATACTCTCCAGCGTCGTAGAGAAACTGCAAGAGCCTTATTTATCTCTGATCTTCTGTCAGGACGCATCGATTCTCCAGATTTACTAGAGCGAGTTAACATCCAAGCAAGGTCCAGAACGTTACGCGGAAACGTTCTTCTGAGAGTGCCGTTTCGACGAACTATTCAAACAGCTAATCCGCTATTCAAACAGCTAATGCCGCTATCACGGGAATACAACGCCTCTTCAACCGTGTGTCGCACCTGTTCGACTTTCATTTGTCTCGGATATCATTAGGAAATCGATTTCTGCAGCATTTAGATGTAATTAGTTTAAGTTTCCATTATTGGGGCCGAGTGCGGCCTGTTGATGTGAGCGATAAATAAATAAATAAATAAATAAGTAAATAAATAAATAAATAAATAAATAAATAAATAAATAAATAAATAAATAAATAAATAAATAAATAAATAAATAAATAAATAAATAAATAAATAAATAAATAAATAAATAAATAAATAAATAAATAAATAAATAAATAAATAAATAAATAAATAAATAAATAAATAAATAAATAAACGCTGACATGATTTGAACGACTGTTCTGTTCACCCCGTCCCATTTTTCTTTATCCGCGCACATTCTTTGGACAATATTGTTCATGTTAACGTCCTCACCGACAATTGTTCTCATCTCGTTTTGCTCGTGCTCGAATCGCGGGCATTCGAGGACCACATGCTCAGGCGTCTACTCTGCATCACCGCACGCGATGCAGAACGTGGCCGAACCTGTTCAGATACTTTTTGAAACAGCCGTGACCAGACAAGAACTGCTTCATGTGGAAGTTCACCTTCCCGTGCGCTCTGTTCACCCAGACCGACAAGCGTGGAATTAGTCGATGGGTCCATCTACGGTTAACAGTGTTATCCCACTGATGCTGCCACATGATTAAGGTGTCAGCTTGGACTCGTTTACGGACTCCTCTCGTGCCTCTATCCCTATAACACTCGCTATCTTCTTCGAGTAGGAGGTTTATGGGAACCGTTCTACCTATCACGTAGGCTACCTCTAAGGAGATAGTTCGATACGCGCCAGACAACCGCATGGCCATCAGCCTAAACGTGTTGTTCAGCCGAGATGTGTCCCTTTTCGTCTGCAGTGTCGTCACCCAAGCTGGTCCTGCATATCTGAGCACCGATGTGGAAACACTCGCCAGTAGTCGCTTTTTACTGATGCTGATCGCCGAATTTTTGGGCATAATCCGAGATAGTGCCGAAATCACTTTTACGGTTCTACTGCATGCATGGTCGATGTGGCTATTAAAGCTTAGCCGGTCGTCCATCATCACTCCCACTTGGTTAGCTTCCCGCTTTGAGTCGATGATACAATCTCCGACCGAAATTCTTGCCTGCTGCATTGCCTTTTGGTTGCTTATCAGAACCATTTTAGTTTTGTGGTGAGCTCACGTCAGCTTCTTCTCACGCATCTAGTCTTCCACAACGTCTATCGCCTCCGTTGCGAGTACTTCCCCTTCCTCAAGTGATTCGCCGGTTACCAGGAGCACCCCGTCGTCCGCAAAACCGACAATCTGTGTTTGTGTTTTATACAATGGAGAATACAATTTACGTACTTACCCAGTACACGTGCTATTAATAGATACAAAGCTACCACACGGGGTGTACTTGGGTGTGTTGGGCTCTAATGGCGACGTCGCGTCGCCATGATTAGGTAATACCGACTAAACTCCATTGGGCACCGCCATTGTTCCCCCCCAGGGACTACCTCTCGGTGTTACTTCTGGGAAGATGACTGTACTTGATGTACTCACTCACTCTCGCTCACGCGTTCATGCGTCCTGTATAAGACTTATTTGGGTGCTCTCTCTGTCACACCTTGATTCACTCTCTAACAGTCCACATGAGACTTACTTTTGTGCTCACCTGTTTCGTTCCTTGCGAGGTTGACTTGTGTCCTCACCTTTTCCGTTCTTTGCTAGGCTTACATTTGTCCTAGCCTCTAACATACCACGTGAGGCTTACTTCAGTGCTCACCGTTTTCTTACCTTGTGAGGCTGACTTTTGTGCTCACCTCTAACATACCATGTAAGGCTGACTTTTGTACTCATTCTTAACATATCGTGTGAGACTGACTTCGATGCTCACCTATTCGCTCCTCTGCCACGCCACGAGGCATCGATAGCTAAGTCCCAACATACTTCGCTACGACCCTCCCATCTTGGCATGAGGCAGTCCACATATACGCCTATACACTCGCTCTTCTGCCTTTCTTCGGGGTGGCTGGGTTTACCCCTTACGCGGTAGCCAGTCGCTGCGCCAAACCTGCCTCAGCATGAACAGACCATTCACTCACTTTTCTGCGCTCGGCCTTTTTCGCTCCAACTAACCAATCACTAGTTAGTCGTGCCCGTCGTCTGCTGCTCGGTGCGCCAAATTCCCTGTAGTCTACAGGCAATCTAGGTGGTTGCAGTCGAGACTGCGTTCCACTTCTCCACCGATTGACACATCCGCTGAATAAGGGTATCAGGGGTTGTGTCCCAGCCGCAGACGTCAAGCATTGCTCTTCTTTCGACGTCGAAACGAGGACATACGAACAGTATGTGTTCGGCAGTTTCGTCTACACCTGGGCCCTGACTACCCAGGTGTAAACGAAACTGCCGAACACATACTTGCGGGGACCTCCGCGTGTCCGAACCTGTGGAGGTACTGTCGGAAGCAGCCATGGCCTGACAGGAATTGTGTCAGATGGAAGTGAACTTCCCCATTTAGTCTGCCCACCCAGCACGACATGTTAGGTATCAGCCGGTGGGTCCACCTACCTTTCGAGGAGTTGTCCCACTCACGCTGCCATCTGGCGACCGAGGTCACCCTGGTGCGCTCGCGGGCTCCCCTATTTCCACGTAGCTCAAAGCACTCCTCATCTTCCCGAATGACCAGCCCGACTGGCATCATGCTCGCTATCACGCAGGATGCATCGTGTGATACCGTGCGGTAGGCAGATATCACTCTGAGGCACATCACGCGGTAGGTGCTCTCCAGTTTCTGTAGGTAACTGGTTACCCTCAGTGCTTTTGATTATGATTATGATTATGATTATGATTATGACTATGATTATGATTATGATTATGATTATGATTATGATTATGATTATGATTATGATTATGATTATGATTATGATTATGATTATGATTATGATTATGATTATGATTATGATTATGATTATGATTATGATTATGATTATGATTATGATTATGATTATGATTATGATTATGATTATGATTATGATTATGATTATGATTATGATTATGATTATGATTATGATTATGATTATGATTATGATTATGATTATGATTATGATTATGATTATGATTATGATTATGATTATGATTATGATTATGATTATGATTATGATTATGATTATGATTATGATTATGATTATGATTATGATTATGATTATGATTATGATTATGATTATGATTATGATTATGATTATGATTATGATTATGATTATGATTATGATTATGATTATGATTATGATTATGATTATGATTATGATTATGATTATGATTATGATTATGATTATGATTATGATTATGATTATGATTATGATTATGATTATGATTATGATTATGATTATGATTATGATTATGATTATGATTATGATTATGATTATGATTATGATTATGATTATGATTATGATTATGATTATGATTATGATTATGATTATGATTATGATTATGATTATGATTATGATTATGATTATGATTATGATTATGATTATGATTATGATTATGATTATGATTATGATTATGATTATGATTATGATTATGATTATGATTATGATTATGATTATGATTATGATTATGATTATGATTATGATTATGATTATGATTATGATTATGATTATGATTATGATTATGATTATGATTATGATTATGATTATGATTATGATTATGATTATGATTATGATTATGATTATGATTATGATTATGATTATGATTATGATTATGATTATGATTATGATTATGATTATGATTATGATTATGATTATGATTATGATTATGATTATGATTATGATTATGATTATGATTATGATTATGATTATGATTATGATTATGATTATGATTATGATTATGATTATGATTATGATTATGATTATGATTATGATTATGATTATGATTATGATTATGATTATGATTATGATTATGATTATGATTATGATTATGATTATGATTATGATTATGATTATGATTATGATTATGATTATGATTATGATTATGATTATGATTATGATTATGATTATGATTATGATTATGATTATGATTATGATTATGATTATGATTATGATTATGATTATGATTATGATTATGATTATGATTATGATTATGATTATGATTATGATTATGATTATGATTATGATTATGATTATGATTATGATTATGATTATGATTATGATTATGATTATGATTATGATTATGATTATGATTATGATTATGATTATGATTATGATTATGATTATGATTATGATTATGATTATGATTATGATTATGATTATGATTATGATTATGATTATGATTATGATTATGATTATGATTATGATTATGATTATGATTATGATTATGATTATGATTATGATTATGATTATGATTATGATTATGATTATGATTATGATTATGATTATGATTATGATTATGATTATGATTATGATTATGATTATGATTATGATTATGATTATGATTATGATTATGATTATGATTATGATTATGATTATGATTATGATTATGATTATGATTATGATTATGATTATGATTATGATTATGATTATGATTATGATTATGATTATGATTATGATTATGATTATGATTATGATTATGATTATGATTATGATTATGATTATGATTATGATTATGATTATGATTATGATTATGATTATGATTATGATTATGATTATGATTATGATTATGATTATGATTATGATTATGATTATGATTATGATTATGATTATGATTATGATTATGATTATGATTATGATTATGATTATGATTATGATTATGATTATGATTATGATTATGATTATGATTATGATTATGATTATGATTATGATTATGATTATGATTATGATTATGATTATGATTATGATTATGATTATGATTATGATTATGATTATGATTATGATTATGATTATGATTATGATTATGATTATGATTATGATTATGATTATGATTATGATTATGATTATGATTATGATTATGATTATGATTATGATTATGATTATGATTATGATTATGATTATGATTATGATTATGATTATGATTATGATTATGATTATGATTATGATTATGATTATGATTATGATTATGATTATGATTATGATTATGATTATGATTATGATTATGATTATGATTATGATTATGATTATGATTATGATTATGATTATGATTATGATTATGATTATGATTATGATTATGATTATGATTATGATTATGATTATGATTATGATTATGATTATGATTATGATTATGATTATGATTATGATTATGATTATGATTATGATTATGATTATGATTATGATTATGATTATGATTATGATTATGATTATGATTATGATTATGATTATGATTATGATTATGATTATGATTATGATTATGATTATGATTATGATTATGATTATGATTATGATTATGATTATGATTATGATTATGATTATGATTATGATTATGATTATGATTATGATTATGATTATGATTATGATTATGATTATGATTATGATTATGATTATGATTATGATTATGATTATGATTATGATTATGATTATGATTATGATTATGATTATGATTATGATTATGATTATGATTATGATTATGATTATGATTATGATTATGATTATGATTATGATTATGATTATGATTATGATTATGATTATGATTATGATTATGATTATGATTATGATTATGATTATGATTATGATTATGATTATGATTATGATTATGATTATGATTATGATTATGATTATGATTATGATTATGATTATGATTATGATTATGATTATGATTATGATTATGATTATGATTATGATTATGATTATGATTATGATTATGATTATGATTATGATTATGATTATGATTATGATTATGATTATGATTATGATTATGATTATGATTATGATTATGATTATGATTATGATTATGATTATGATTATGATTATGATTATGATTATGATTATGATTATGATTATGATTATGATTATGATTATGATTATGATTATGATTATGATTATGATTATGATTATGATTATGATTATGATTATGATTATGATTATGATTATGATTATGATTATGATTATGATTATGATTATGATTATGATTATGATTATGATTATGATTATGATTATGATTATGATTATGATTATGATTATGATTATGATTATGATTATGATTATGATTATGATTATGATTATGATTATGATTATGATTATGATTATGATTATGATTATGATTATGATTATGATTATGATTATGATTATGATTATGATTATGATTATGATTATGATTATGATTATGATTATGATTATGATTATGATTATGATTATGATTATGATTATGATTATGATTATGATTATGATTATGATTATGATTATGATTATGATTATGATTATGATTATGATTATGATTATGATTATGATTATGATTATGATTATGATTATGATTATGATTATGATTATGATTATGATTATGATTATGATTATGATTATGATTATGATTATGATTATGATTATGATTATGATTATGATTATGATTATGATTATGATTATGATTATGATTATGATTATGATTATGATTATGATTATGATTATGATTATGATTATGATTATGATTATGATTATGATTATGATTATGATTATGATTATGATTATGATTATGATTATGATTATGATTATGATTATGATTATGATTATGATTATGATTATGATTATGATTATGATTATGATTATGATTATGATTATGATTATGATTATGATTATGATTATGATTATGATTATGATTATGATTATGATTATGATTATGATTATGATTATGATTATGATTATGATTATGATTATGATTATGATTATGATTATGATTATGATTATGATTATGATTATGATTATGATTATGATTATGATTATGATTATGATTATGATTATGATTATGATTATGATTATGATTATGATTATGATTATGATTATGATTATGATTATGATTATGATTATGATTATGATTATGATTATGATTATGATTATGATTATGATTATGATTATGATTATGATTATGATTATGATTATGATTATGATTATGATTATGATTATGATTATGATTATGATTATGATTATGATTATGATTATGATTATGATTATGATTATGATTATGATTATGATTATGATTATGATTATGATTATGATTATGATTATGATTATGATTATGATTATGATTATGATTATGATTATGATTATGATTATGATTATGATTATGATTATGATTATGATTATGATTATGATTATGATTATGATTATGATTATGATTATGATTATGATTATGATTATGATTATGATTATGATTATGATTATGATTATGATTATGATTATGATTATGATTATGATTATGATTATGATTATGATTATGATTATGATTATGATTATGATTATGATTATGATTATGATTATGATTATGATTATGATTATGATTATGATTATGATTATGATTATGATTATGATTATGATTATGATTATGATTATGATTATGATTATGATTATGATTATGATTATGATTATGATTATGATTATGATTATGATTATGATTATGATTATGATTATGATTATGATTATGATTATGATTATGATTATGATTATGATTATGATTATGATTATGATTATGATTATGATTATGATTATGATTATGATTATGATTATGATTATGATTATGATTATGATTATGATTATGATTATGATTATGATTATGATTATGATTATGATTATGATTATGATTATGATTATGATTATGATTATGATTATGATTATGATTATGATTATGATTATGATTATGATTATGATTATGATTATGATTATGATTATGATTATGATTATGATTATGATTATGATTATGATTATGATTATGATTATGATTATGATTATGATTATGATTATGATTATGATTATGATTATGATTATGATTATGATTATGATTATGATTATGATTATGATTATGATTATGATTATGATTATGATTATGATTATGATTATGATTATGATTATGATTATGATTATGATTATGATTATGATTATGATTATGATTATGATTATGATTATGATTATGATTATGATTATGATTATGATTATGATTATGATTATGATTATGATTATGATTATGATTATGATTATGATTATGATTATGATTATGATTATGATTATGATTATGATTATGATTATGATTATGATTATGATTATGATTATGATTATGATTATGATTATGATTATGATTATGATTATGATTATGATTATGATTATGATTATGATTATGATTATGATTATGATTATGATTATGATTATGATTATGATTATGATTATGATTATGATTATGATTATGATTATGATTATGATTATGATTATGATTATGATTATGATTATGATTATGATTATGATTATGATTATGATTATGATTATGATTATGATTATGATTATGATTATGATTATGATTATGATTATGATTATGATTATGATTATGATTATGATTATGATTATGATTATGATTATGATTATGATTATGATTATGATTATGATTATGATTATGATTATGATTATGATTATGATTATGATTATGATTATGATTATGATTATGATTATGATTATGATTATGATTATGATTATGATTATGATTATGATTATGATTATGATTATGATTATGATTATGATTATGATTATGATTATGATTATGATTATGATTATGATTATGATTATGATTATGATTATGATTATGATTATGATTATGATTATGATTATGATTATGATTATGATTATGATTATGATTATGATTATGATTATGATTATGATTATGATTATGATTATGATTATGATTATGATTATGATTATGATTATGATTATGATTATGATTATGATTATGATTATGATTATGATTATGATTATGATTATGATTATGATTATGATTATGATTATGATTATGATTATGATTATGATTATGATTATGATTATGATTATGATTATGATTATGATTATGATTATGATTATGATTATGATTATGATTATGATTATGATTATGATTATGATTATGATTATGATTATGATTATGATTATGATTATGATTATGATTATGATTATGATTATGATTATGATTATGATTATGATTATGATTATGATTATGATTATGATTATGATTATGATTATGATTATGATTATGATTATGATTATGATTATGATTATGATTATGATTATGATTATGATTATGATATGATTATGATTATGATTATGATTATGATTATGATTATGATTATGATTATGATTATGATTATGATTATGATTATGATTATGATTATGATTATGATTATGATTATGATTATGATTATGATTATGATTATGATTATGATTATGATTATGATTATGATTATGATTATGATTATGATTATGATTATGATTATGATTATGATTATGATTATGATTATGATTATGATTATGATTATGATTATGATTATGATTATGATTATGATTATGATTATGATTATGATTATGATTATGATTATGATTATGATTATGATTATGATTATGATTATGATTATGATTATGATTATGATTATGATTATGATTATGATTATGATTATGATTATGATTATGATTATGATTATGATTATGATTATGATTATGATTATGATTATGATTATGATTATGATTATGATTATGATTATGATTATGATTATGATTATGATTATGATTATGATTATGATTATGATTATGATTATGATTATGATTATGATTATGATTATGATTATGATTATGATTATGATTATGATTATGATTATGATTATGATTATGATTATGATTATGATTATGATTATGATTATGATTATGATTATGATTATGATTATGATTATGATTATGATTATGATTATGATTATGATTATGATTATGATTATGATTATGATTATGATTATGATTATGATTATGATTATGATTATGATTATGATTATGATTATGATTATGATTATGATTATGATTATGATTATGATTATGATTATGATTATGATTATGATTATGATTATGATTATGATTATGATTATGATTATGATTATGATTATGATTATGATTATGATTATGATTATGATTATGATTATGATTATGATTATGATTATGATTATGATTATGATTATGATTATGATTATGATTATGATTATGATTATGATTATGATTATGATTATGATTATGATTATGATTATGATTATGATTATGATTATGATTATGATTATGATTATGATTATGATTATGATTATGATTATGATTATGATTATGATTATGATTATGATTATGATTATGATTATGATTATGATTATGATTATGATTATGATTATGATTATGATTATGATTATGATTATGATTATGATTATGATTATGATTATGATTATGATTATGATTATGATTATGATTATGATTATGATTATGATTATGATTATGATTATGATTATGATTATGATTATGATTATGATTATGATTATGATTATGATTATGATTATGATTATGATTATGATTATGATTATGATTATGATTATGATTATGATTATGATTATGATTATGATTATGATTATGATTATGATTATGATTATGATTATGATTATGATTATGATTATGATTATGATTATGATTATGATTATGATTATGATTATGATTATGATTATGATTATGATTATGATTATGATTATGATTATGATTATGATTATGATTATGATTATGATTATGATTATGATTATGATTATGATTATGATTATGATTATGATTATGATTATGATTATGATTATGATTATGATTATGATTATGATTATGATTATGATTATGATTATGATTATGATTATGATTATGATTATGATTATGATTATGATTATGATTATGATTATGATTATGATTATGATTATGATTATGATTATGATTATGATTATGATTATGATTATGATTATGATTATGATTATGATTATGATTATGATTATGATTATGATTATGATTATGATTATGATTATGATTATGATTATGATTATGATTATGATTATGATTATGATTATGATTATGATTATGATTATGATTATGATTATGATTATGATTATGATTATGATTATGATTATGATTATGATTATGATTATGATTATGATTATGATTATGATTATGATTATGATTATGATTATGATTATGATTATGATTATGATTATGATTATGATTATGATTATGATTATGATTATGATTATGATTATGATTATGATTATGATTATGATTATGATTATGATTATGATTATGATTATGATTATGATTATGATTATGATTATGATTATGATTATGATTATGATTATGATTATGATTATGATTATGATTATGATTATGATTATGATTATGATTATGATTATGATTATGATTATGATTATGATTATGATTATGATTATGATTATGATTATGATTATGATTATGATTATGATTATGATTATGATTATGATTATGATTATGATTATGATTATGATTATGATTATGATTATGATTATGATTATGATTATGATTATGATTATGATTATGATTATGATTATGATTATGATTATGATTATGATTATGATTATGATTATGATTATGATTATGATTATGATTATGATTATGATTATGATTATGATTATGATTATGATTATGATTATGATTATGATTATGATTATGATTATGATTATGATTATGATTATGATTATGATTATGATTATGATTATGATTATGATTATGATTATGATTATGATTATGATTATGATTTGATTATGATTATGATTATGATTATGATTATGATTATGATTATGATTATGATTATGATTATGATTATGATTATGATTATGATTATGATTATGATTATGATTATGATTATGATTATGATTATGATTATGATTATGATTATGATTATGATTATGATTATGATTATGATTATGATTATGATTATGATTATGATTATGATTATGATTATGATTATGATTATGATTATGATTATGATTATGATTATGATTATGATTATGATTATGATTATGATTATGATTATGATTATGATTATGATTATGATTATGATTATGATTATGATTATGATTATGATTATGATTATGATTATGATTATGATTATGATTATGATTATGATTATGATTATGATTATGATTATGATTATGATTATGATTATGATTATGATTATGATTATGATTATGATTATGATTATGATTATGATTATGATTATGATTATGATTATGATTATGATTATGATTATGATTATGATTATGATTATGATTATGATTATGATTATGATTATGATTATGATTATGATTATGATTATGATTATGATTATGATTATGATTATGATTATGATTATGATTATGATTATGATTATGATTATGATTATGATTATGATTATGATTATGATTATGATTATGATTATGATTATGATTATGATTATGATTATGATTATGATTATGATTATGATTATGATTATGATTATGATTATGATTATGATTATGATTATGATTATGATTATGATTATGATTATGATTATGATTATGATTATGATTATGATTATGATTATGATTATGATTATGATTATGATTATGATTATGATTATGATTATGATTATGATTATGATTATGATTATGATTATGATTATGATATGATTATGATTATGATTATGATTATGATTATGATTATGATTATGATTATGATTATGATTATGATTATGATTATGATTATGATTATGATTATGATTATGATTATGATTATGATTATGATTATGATTATGATTATGATTATGATTATGATTATGATTATGATTATGATTATGATTATGATTATGATTATGATTATGATTATGATTATGATTATGATTATGATTATGATTATGATTATGATTATGATTATGATTATGATTATGATTATGATTATGATTATGATTATGATTATGATTATGATTATGATTATGATTATGATTATGATTATGATTATGATTATGATTATGATTATGATTATGATTATGATTATGATTATGATTATGATTATGATATGATTATGATTATGATTATGATTATGATTATGATTATGATTATGATTATGATTATGATTATGATTATGATTATGATTATGATTATGATTATGATTATGATTATGATTATGATTATGATTATGATTATGATTATGATTATGATTATGATTATGATTATGATTATGATTATGATTATGATTATGATTATGATTATGATTATGATTATGATTATGATTATGATTATGATTATGATTATGATTATGATTATGATTATGATTATGATTATGATTATGATTATGATTATGATTATGATTATGATTATGATTATGATTATGATTATGATTATGATTATGATTATGATTATGATTATGATTATGATTATGATTATGATTATGATTATGATTATGATTATGATTATGATTATGATTATGATTATGATTATGATTATGATTATGATTATGATTATGATTATGATTATGATTATGATTATGATTATGATTATGATTATGATTATGATTATGATTATGATTATGATTATGATTATGATTATGATTATGATTATGATTATGATTATGATTATGATTATGATTATGATTATGATTATGATTATGATTATGATTATGATTATGATTATGATTATGATTATGATTATGATTATGATTATGATTATGATTATGATTATGATTATGATTATGATTATGATTATGATTATGATTATGATTATGATTATGATTATGATTATGATTATGATTATGATTATGATTATGATTATTATGATTATGATTATGATTATGATTATGATTATGATTATGATTATGATTATGATTATGATTATGATTATGATTATGATTATGATTATGATTATGATTATGATTATGATTATGATTATGATTATGATTATGATTATGATTATGATTATGATTATGATTTGATTATGATTATGATTATGATTATGATTATGATTATGATTATGATTATGATTATGATTATGATTATGATTATGATTATGATTATGATTATGATTATGATTATGATTATGATTATGATTATGATTATGATTATGATTATGATTATGATTATGATTATGATTATGATTATGATTATGATTATGATTATGATTATGATTATGATTATGATTATGATTATGATTATGATTATGATTATGATTATGATTATGATTATGATTATGATTATGATTATGATTATGATTATGATTATGATTATGATTATGATTATGATTATGATTATGATTATGATTATGATTATGATTATGATTATGATTATGATTATGATTATGATTATGATTATGATTATGATTATGATTATGATTATGATTATGATTATGATTATGATTATGATTATGATTATGATTATGATTATGATTATGATTATGATTATGATTATGATTATGATTATGATTATGATTATGATTATGATTATGATTATGATTATGATTATGATTATGATTATGATTATGATTATGATTATGATTATGATTATGATTATGATTATGATTATGATTATGATTATGATTATGATTATGATTATGATTATGATTATGATTATGATTATGATTATGATTATGATTATGATTATTGATTATGATTATGATTATGATTATGATTATGATTATGATTATGATTATGATTATGATTATGATTATGATTATGATTATGATTATGATTATGATTATGATTATGATTATGATTATGATTATGATTATGATTATGATTATGATTATGATTATGATTATGATTATGATTATGATTATGATTATGATTATGATTATGATTATGATTATGATTATGATTATGATTATGATTATGATTATGATTATGATTATGATTATGATTATGATTATGATTATGATTATGATTATGATTATGATTATGATTATGATTATGATTATGATTATGATTATGATTATGATTATGATTATGATTATGATTATGATTATGATTATGATTATGATTATGATTATGATTATGATTATGATTATGATATGATTGATTACATGATTATGATTATGATTATGATTATGATTATGATTATGATTATGATTATGATTATGATTATGATTATGATTATGATTATGATTATGATTATGATTATGATTATGATTATGATTATTATTTATGATTATGATTATGATTTGATTATGATTATGATTATGATTATGATTATGATTCTGATTATGATTATGATTATGATTATGATTATGATTATGATTATGATTATGATTATGATTATGATTATGATTATGATTATGATTTGATTATGATTATGATTATGATTATGATTATGATTATGATTATGATTATGATTATGATTATGATTATGATTATGATACGATTTTATGATTATGATTATGATTATGATTATGATTATGATTATGATTAGATTATGATTATGATTATGATTATGATTATGATTATGATTATGATATGATTATGATTATGATTATGATTATGATTATGATTATGATTATGATTATGATTATGATTATGATTATGATTATGATTATGATTATGATTATGATTATGATTATGATTATGATTATGATTATGATATGATTATGATTATGATTATGATTATGATTATGATTATGATTATGATTATGATTATGATTATGATTATGATTATGATTATGATTATGATTATGATTATGATTATGATTATGATTATGATTATGATTATGATTATGATTATGATTAGATTATGATTATGATTAGATTATGATTATGATTTATAGATTATGATTATGATTATGATTATGATTATGATTATGATTATGATTATGATTATGATTATGATTATGATTAGATTATGATTATGATTATGATTATGATTATGATTATGATTATTATGATTATGATTTATGATTATGATTATGATTATGATTATATATGATTATGATTATGATTATGATTATGATTATGATTATGATTATGATTATGATTTGATTATGATTATGATTATGATTATGATTATGATTTATGATTATGATTATGATTATGATTATGATTATGATTATGATTATGATTATGATTATGATTATGATTATGATTATGATTATGATTATGATTATGATTATGATTATGATTATGATTATGATTATGATTATGATTATGATTATGATTATGATTATGATTATGATTATGATTATGATATGATTATGATTATGATTATGATTATGATTATGATTATGATTATGATTATGATTATGATTATGATTATGATTATGATTATGATTATGATTATGATTATGATTATGATTATGATTATGATTATGATTATGATTATGATTATGATTATGATTATGATTATGATTATGATTTATGATTATGATTATGATTATGATTATGATTATGATTATGATTATGATTATGAGTTATGATTATGATTATGATTATGTATGATTATGATTATGATTATGATTATGATTATGATTATGATTATGATTATGATTATGATTATGATTATGATTATGATTATGATTATGATTATGATTATGATTATGATTATGATTATGATTATGATTATGATTTATGATTATGATTATGATTATGATTATGATTATGATTAATGATTATGATTATGATGATTATGATTATGATTATGATTGTGATTGTGATTGATTATGATTATGACTATGATTATGATTATGATTATGATTGTGATTGTGATTATGATTATGATTACCTGCTACTAACGGAAAACAAAAGATTCTTCACATTTTCTTTCAATAATATCCATATGAGCCTGACTAGTTCTAATTTGCCGTTTTAAGTTTATATTTGATTCGCTTTAGAATAACTACCCATCTTTCAATTTTATAGCTTTCGTTTCTTTTAGTCTCAAATTTACCGAAAATAACCAACAAAATAGATACAGCGCAACTGTGAATTTAGTTTAATATGACGGAAATAGAGATGAACTATGCTGAGACTTAAAAACCCCAGACAATGTAATTAGCTTCATCGAACTAAACGAATTTGGAGAAACTTGGTAGTAAAGTGGCAAATGCATCAAAAGGATTCCAAATATTTTGGGGCCAGGTTGATTACCATAATTTTATTATGCTATGGGTTTATTGGCTGTATATTGCGAATCTTCTCTTAAATCCACATTCTGACTTTTCAGCCATGCGCCGCTGGGCCGTGCGTTGTATTACGCGCCCATCTAATTTGCATCAGTGTGAGTGAGAAAACGTTTTGATGTTTTGTTTTTGTTACGATCGTACTCGAGTGTTTCCCGTATAGCAACCACTCGACGAAACGCTAGATTATCTAGAGATAGACAATATGCAAATCGAAATAAATACTATGCTATATTTCACCCTAAGGAGAAAAATTGAGTAAACACGAAAATTTCTCACTAGGGCGAAATTTTTTTGGTAAAACCATTTTTTGCACCTGAAGGGCACAAATCCTTACTTATTACATGGGTGTGTTCCGACTTCGTCTCATCAGAAACCGACACTAATTTTTTGTCGGAATAGATTAGTTCTGCTTATGCCGATAAGACACAGTGAAGCCGAAACTTGTCTTGGCTTAGCAGGCCTATGCGAAAGCACTTTGCTATATTTCACCCTAAGGAGAAAAATTGGGCAAACACCAAAATTTCTCACAGCGGCGATTTTTTTTGGTATAATCTGGCTTTGCACTTGAAGGGCACAAATGAGACGAAGTCGAAACGCACCCATGTAATAAGTAAGGATTTGTGCCTTTCAAGTGCGAATTTTATAGTTTACCCAATTTTTCTCTTTACCAGAACTTCTGCTCAGACGGGACATCACGTTTGATCAGTCGTTCGATTGAAACACAAAGTGTGTTTTAGTTTTAGGGATTTGCATCAAGCCGGCGCTAATCTATTCCTACAAAAAGTTAGTGTCGGTTTATTATGAGACGAAGTCGAAATGCACCCATGTAATAACAAAATAATTATTTGTTTAAAAAATCTTTCTTTCTTTCTTTCTATTTGTTCACGCCATTAATCAACTCTGTGCATAGTTTGCAGTATTTTTTGTGTACGGAAAAAAGTTTGTTCCAATAATTCTGGGTCATCCAATAGTCTTTAATATCTACATACTTTCGAGTCTTGCTCCAAATGATAAAGAACATCAGTTACAGATCTTTCATCTTCAGCACATTCTTCATTGAAATCGGAGCTATCTATTTCAATATTAATTGTCTGTGTTAATAAATTTTATAGATCAACCCGGTTGGCGGTAATTGTTGCATCAAATGCAGAGAAATCTGACAGTACAGGGGGCAAATGCATTAACAGGATCCAAAATATGTGGGGGACCAAATTAGGTTTGTTACCCTAATTGAATTTTTATGA